>NC_065523.1:39069908-39094149 GCF_006386435.1 Epinephelus moara
GCGAGTAATCCTTTAACTTTTCCCATCGAAAAACGGCATGACATGACTTGTCACCACTCATAGTGATTTTGGACTTTGTGTGTTTAGGCTGCTCTGGTGTGAAACACATAATAAATAAAAGAAAAACAATGTTATTTTTGAAAAGTCGAGAGCTTCCTGAATCCGGCAATACCAAACATCACATGGTTTGATGACGTAGTGCACCTGGGAGATAACATTTAACAGAGGAGGGGGGGGGAGCGAGGACGTCAGCGTCCTGGCGAAGTTAGAGAGGTTAAAATAAATTAGAAACAGTCACACTGACCAAAAGAGCTAATTTCATGATCCTTTAAAAAAGCATGAATTTGGATTTTTCTGCATTTAACACCAGCTTACGTTGAATTAAGTGGGTCTGAACATCAAAGGCAGACTGCAGGTATTCCAGAGCTTGTGTTACTGAAGAGAACGAGCAATAGATGACGGTATCATCTGCGTAGAAGTGGTGGGAAACATTTGATAAGTTGTCACAGAGATTATTTACATATATAGAAAACAACAATTATTATTGCATAACTGCGCCTGGAGGCGTCAGAGGGAAACGCGGCTGAACAACGTTCAAGTCTAGGGGGTGAAACTCCAAGTAGGCTAGGTTAGGTGGAAGGGGTGGTGGATGGGTCTAACAGCAACCGACTTTCACCCAGGAGGCCGGTGTTCACTTCCTGTAAGATTGTAAAGCCAAACCCTGTTCTTTTGTCCCTAAACCCAACCACGTGTTTGTGTGTTGTTGAAGGAAAGAAGCATCAATTTGCAGTGTTGTACCTTCTTAGTGCGTTTAGTGCTTGGTCAGTGACTTCTGGTGTCAGACACTAACGAAAAAGCCGTCTTTTCGCGTTCACATTATACGCAGCCAGTTGCCGTTACTGTTTAACGGCGCCTGGAGGCGTCAGGGGGAAGCGCGGTGGGACAACAACCAAAGTTAAGGGGGCAGAAGTCTGTGTAGGGCGAGCAGGAGGGGTGGTGGATGGGTCCAACAACCACGGACTTTCACCCAGGAGGCCAGTGTTCACTTCCTGTAAGATTGTAAAGTCAAACCCTGTTTTTTTTTTCCCTAAACCCAACCACGTGTGTTTGTTGTTGTTGTTGTTGCGGTGTTGTACCAACGTAGTGCTTTTATTTTGAAAGAGACTGTATGCAAACTGTACATTTCCTTAACTAACTTGTGACCAAATTTTGACAGAAGTTTGGATAAAAAGTTGTGTAAGGAACGGGCAGTTATCAGCTGTGAGACTGAAGCCAGTGATACAAAGACGGAGTTGAATTTGTGTGAGTGTGCCTTAAGAGAGAATTAACAATGAAAACGATCCTACAGTCATCTGGAAGGAGGAAGATGATGAAGACACACCAGCAGGAGAGCAGTCGTCTCCTCTTTTCCAGAAGTTCTCTCTGGCAGTGGTGTGGCATTCAGAGGGAGGAAAAATGACCTGGTTCAGCCAGAAACGCATGACTTTCATTCTGAAGGTAATATCTGAAGGTGTGTGTGTGTGTGTGTGTGTGTGTGTGTGTGTGTGTGTGTGTGTGCGTGTGTGTGTGTGTGTGACTGTCCTCTCCTGTGATGATTTGAACAAATGGAAGGAACTCAAAACTGTGAATTTTTGACCTGCAGGTGTAACGTCGCCAATGGAAACCACGCCTTCTCTCCTCCTGGTTTTAGGGAAGACCAGGTGTTTCAATGCACAATACACACACAAACACACACACACACACACACACACACACACACTTATATTCACACTACAGGAATAAGATAAAGCTTTCTATAATCTTAAAACTATCCAGTCTCCTACAACTTCTGGTATTTCAAATTAGACTCCTGTGATCTCCTTGTAAAGAATTAACAGTGACAGATAACGGACGTCCAGTTGGACTGAAGGACGTCACAGAGGATTTAAACATTTGAAACATATTTGAGCCAGTATGTTCACACACAGAATTGCAAACACCTCCTTTATCCTCTGAAGCTGCCTGCTCCTCCATCTGACTCCATCCAGCACCTCTCACCCGAGCAATGTCTCACTCCGAAGTCAAGATCCAGTGCTCGGGCAGTGACTTGCAGCTTCAGAAACCAATGAAAAAAGGTGTCCTTGAACGTCGGCATGATAGGCGACCGGCTGCCATTATAATTTAACAGCGCCCAGCGGTATCAAGGCAAAATGCAACGGGTCAAGGATGAAAGTTAAGGCAGCAAAAGTCCAAGTGGGGCAAGCAGGAGGGGTGGTGGATGGGTCCAACAAACACCAACTTTCACCTGAGAGAGCAGTGTTTGTGTCCTGTAAGATTGTAAAGTGAAAAGTTGTGTTGACACACTCCCCCAATCCCAAATGGATCCCTTACAGACTCGTTGACTCAAGCCCTAAGCCCTTACAGACCTAGGACCAATTCCATTTCTTCCCCTTAGCCCTTGTCTTGGCCTCCATCATATTAAGAGCTAACCTGATGGAGAATTGGGACACCACTTCCCCTCACGTAAACGCGCAAAACCAATGGGAAGGGCCAAGACAAGGGCTAAGGGGAGGAAATAGAATTGGTCCTAAGGGCTTAGGGCTTGAGTCAAGGAGTCTGTAAGGGATCCATTTGGGATTGGGGGACTGTGTCAACACAACTTCACATCAGTCCACTATCTGCTGCTCCCACAGGGCCGGGTCACAGTGCTTCCTTTAGCTCATCGTGGAGGATGAATGGGACATACCCACGTTCTGGGTCTGCTCCAGCGTCTCCTCCCAGTTGGACGGGAAAGAATCCTAATTAGATGCCCCGACTACCTCAGCTGCCTCCTCTTAACATGGAGGAGTGATGGCTTTACTCCGAACTCCTCACGCTGTCCTTAAGAGCCCTTCTCAATCAAAACATTTCAGGAGTGAGTACCTGTCAGGTGGATGGATTATCTTGGAGAAGAAGAGCTCACTGACACCGATTTTAACAAATCTGGGACAGAAATAAATCTGCTGAGTGCATAAAAGGTCTTAAATCTTGAACCCAAACCTGTGACAAGTGGAAACAAAAACAAAAATGTTGTGCTTTTGCTCAGTGTAAATCTTCTCTTAAAGATTACTTTTGTGGCTTTTGGCCTTTATTTGACAGGACAGTTTAAGTGTGAAAGGGGGGGGACAGAGAGAGGATGAGATGCTGCCAAGAGCCACAGGTTGGAATCAAACCTGCAGCCACTGCGGCACAGACACAGCCTCGTGCTCTACCAGGTGAGCTACTGGGCGCCACGTTCGATCTTTACAGGAAAAATCTGCATGGATTAACTCAGTCCTCGCAAACTGATCCAATGATCGGGCTGATTCCATTAGAACGAGCTGATTAGGAAGCTTTAAAACTGGTACGACCTTTAATTCTATTAGAAACACATTCTCAAACACACACACACGAATACGAGTCCGCCCACACTCACAGCAGCTCCAGAGTCCTGCTGGAAAAACAGCAGCAGTTTTTTCAATCAGGCAGCCAGCTCACACACACACACACACACACACACACACGTTTCACGGTCACACACAAGTATTCGTCCCAGCGTAACACAAAAAGTGGGATAGGTCTGAGTGTGTTTTTTTCCGCAGGAACAGGAAGTGATCGGAAAAATGAGGCGAAAAGAAGATAATGTGAAGTTATTCTGTTTTTTTCTCACTCTCAACAAAGCTCGTATCGACCCAAACCAACAATGTGATCGTCTGGTTTTATCGCAGCACCACTAGTTCGGGTCGTTTTTGTTGGATGTGATGGCCGAATGAAAAAGTAAAATGTCAGCAGCCTCTTAATTCTGGACTCCTGTGTGATGTCTCAGAGTGAGGAGAGGACAGGTCACTTCAGCTCAAACTCATTACTGAAATTCCCATGCATGTGAGCTTCATACTGTTTCTGTGTGAGTGTGTGTGTGTGAGTGTGTGTGTGTAAGTGTGTGTGTGAGTGTGTGGTTTTCTGTCCACCCTAAAGAAAGAGAAGAAAACCTCACCACAGATCCACAAAGCTCTCAGTGAAGGAGTTATTATTGTCCTCTGTCTCTCTGTCTCTTTCTCTCTTTTTTCTCGTCTGCTTCAGCCGTCCTGTAATCGCTGAAACCCGACACATGATCACAGAGCAGGGCTGTGTGTGTGTGTGTGTGTGTGTGTGTGTGTGTGTGTGTGTGTGTGTGTTCCTGTTGACCTTTGACATCCACATTTACAATGGGATGAGCAAAAATAGATTCCCCTTCCCTCACCTTTTATGTTAGAGTAGAGACATCTTTTTCTGTAACTTCTCTGTACAGAGTAAATGCTGACTGCACACTGTAATGGTTATAGAGTAATGACAGCATCAGTGTTTAGACTGGTCCCTATCAGCTTCTCTTTCACTATGCAGTTCTTTTCAAGTGCGTACAGTGTTTATAAATGAGACCCCTGGATACCTTTGAGCTATCCCACGAAATAACCCAGTACCAAGTGGTATCAAAACTTCTCCAGTCAAACGGAATCTGCATTCAATCCTTTCGATACCCAAACTGAGAAAAAAATGCTTGTATGCAAAATACTATTTTGCTTGCAGCCAAATAATTGCAATCTTTCTTTGATTTAATGGGTCACGTGATTGGCCCACTACAACACCATATAAGGCCCGTTTCCACTGAAGAAGTTCCTGGTACTATTTGGGGGTTAGGAACTACTACAGGAACGTCCTCTCGCTCGGCCCTCTCAACCGCCATGTCTCCACTGAGAGCGGAGTACGAGGAAGGTTCCTGTAAAGTTAACGGGCTCTGGATGTGACGTAATCGTTGCGTGACCATTTTGACCGGGGTGACGTAGTGGCGTAGGGACGCTGTTAGCTGTTAGCCGTTAGCCGTTAGCAGTGTCTGTAATAACTCAGTAAATCAATAAACAGTCCGTGAAAAAAATATTTTTTCCAGCAGAAGTCTTAGTTACAACATGATTGAGCTAACTGGAGTAGTTTCATGTCGTATCCGACAACGGGAGGCTTTTAACAGATGACGTCCTGATGTTAGCTTTGCTGCTGCTGTTAGCTGTCCCTGTCAGCTGATGCTTTCTAGACATCGTGATTTCCCAAAACTGAATAAATACCACACATAGCAACACAAAACTGCTTTGCTAGTTCAATCATGTTGTAACTAAGATATCCGCTGGAAAAAAAATTTATTCAGCAGCCGTTTATTGAGTTAATGAGTTATTACAGACACCGCTAACGGCTAACAGCTAACAGCTAACAGTTAGCCCAGCTAATCTACGATAACCATGATATTAATTACAAAACGTGCCGCAAATAGTAATGTTTGTTCAATCATTGTGTTTATAGACTTTACAAACATCAGATTAGTCTAAACGGTGATATAGTGACGTGAAAAATGTGAGATATATATATATATTAGGGCATTAACGACTTTGATTTTTTTCAGGTCGACTTATCTGTCAATAAAGTCGAAGTCGAGTCGACAAGTCATTTGATGACGTCATCACATTGACACGGCGGAGGAAAGTGAAGTATCTCCACACATGTGATGTGTGTCTGTCAAGGCCCGAACATACTCGGGCGTAACGTACGCGGAATGGACTCCGCGCGGACTCAAAGCGGACGTCCGCAAGCCCTGTGCTCGCAAAGCTCAGATTTTACGACCGCGCTGACTCCGCTCTGCGCACCAGTGACTGCTCGGCGTGTATTTTTCACATCGCGGGGATTTTTTTTCATGGACATTTTTACAGGAAACTACAACGCGGAAGTGCGCTCGACTATGAAAGCCCGAATGACTGCGGACATTCCTCGCGGAATGTACTCCGCTTATAGTACGCCCGAGTATGTTCACTTCAAGGATAAAGTATCAGTGTAAGCCAATCAGAGGCAGCGATTGCATTCCCTACACAAGCAAACAGAGAGAGAGAGAGGGAAAAAACACACGACTTGTCGACTCCTCCCGGGGGGTGTCGACTTGTGCCACTGACGTCGACATGTCGACAAATCGACTTTTCTGTTAATGCCCTAGTATATATATATATATTCCATTCCCCTGTCGGGAGTTATTTTTCAACAATCACCGGCTCACTATACATTATCCCTTACGGAAGGAGCTGAGGTGGTTGCTGTGTTTCTGGCGTGTCTCTTCGTTTACATGGCGGTGGAAGCTATGAACGAGCTAACTCTCGTCTCCTGAGTTTTAAAAATGCCGGCTATTTTGTCGCTTTCTGTTGACGTCACATCCCGCCTTGAGTATATCCAATCAGCACCAAGTAATCCCCAAGCCCCAGCCAGGAGTTTTTCGGGGCTGTTCTGAGTACCTACTCTGAGGCAGGGACTTGTTTAGCCCCTGTAAAAGTTCCAGAACTCTGTCCTTCGGTGGTGGTTCCTGTGGTGGAGACACGCACCAACGGCCCCAGCCCCGTAAAATTACCCCGAAGTTCCTGCGGTGGAAACGGGCCTACAGTCTGTGGTGTGGTTAAGTTGAGTACGGTTTATTTGATTGAATTGGCAGGTCAGGAACTGGCCCGACTACACGGCCGTGACGTCTGGTGGGGTCTTAAACAACTGAATGATTCCACTCACATGATGGATATTGAATAAAGTAGAAAAAGTATCAAATTAAGTACTCTATTGTAACTCTATTGCTGGCACCCATCCAGCCATTTTCATTTGCTTATCCTGGGCCAGGTCACGGGGCAGCAGGGCGAGCAAAGCCCCCCAGACGTCCCTCTCCACAGCAACACCAGCTCCTCCTGGGGCACCCCGAGGTGTTCCCAGACCAGATGAAATCTATAATCCCTCCAGTGTGTTCTGGGTCTGCCCCGGGGCCTCCTACCAGTATCGTAATTTTTTTCAGTAATACCCAGCCCTACAGCACGGTGCAGTGAGTGACCTGCTAGTTCCAAAGCAGCATTGGGAATATCTCGGTCAAAATCAGGATGCATCAGTCCTTTGTGCCTCACTGTGATGTTACCCTCAGTCTGAGCTTGTCCATCTTGTCAGACAGGGATCATATATTTGCGAAAGGATGTTCAAGAGTGGCGTAGTCTTTAACTCAGCTTGTAGCTCCACTCACTTCCCCTGCTTTGCTTCACTCTCCCTGCCCTCACCGCTGTCTTCCTGCTGAGATGGTCACCCAAACTGGTCCAGATGGTTCTCCGCTGATCTCCGCTGATGTCAAACACGAGGTGATTGCACGTAGTGCTGATTCTCAGGAGATTATGGTGGTTGGAGGCTACATATGCCTCAACTCTACAGTGCAAAGCAAGCCATGAGCACTGTGTCCATGTGATCAGACACCTGTTTTCTTTGCGTCAGTGATGGCACAATAATATATCACCTGGACGGATTATGAGACAAAGGGCCCCTGGGCACAGATATGCAAAAGGCCCCACCACCTCTCCTACACAGGAGCAAGAAACATCAACTTTATGGAAGTTTTTCCACTTTTAGTTTTTGTTGTTTTGTGTTTCTTTGTCGTCGTCATGCATTTTGTGTCTTTCTCTGTAGTCATTTTGTGTGTCTGTGAAATTAGTTCAGTTATCAAAACTTTTTCCAGTTCAGACTTTGAGCCAAGGTGAAGGCCGATCTCTCCCCCACACAGATCTGGAGACTTATTAATGCTTTTATCACCTTTTTGGCGAGACTACTGTAATTCTCCGTACGTGGGTGTCGATCAGTCGTCACTTTGTCGTCTCCAGTTCATACAAAATTCACCCATTTGTCTTCTAACTCGAAAAAGAAAGCGGTATCATATAACACCAGTTCTGGCCTCCCTCCACTGGCTCTCTGTTCATTTCAGGATTGATTTTAAGATTTTTCCTACTTGTCTTTAAGGTTTTAAAAGGTCCACTTTATCCTGCTGAACTACTGTATCTTCATACTCCTGTTAGTGCTCTGAGGTCGACCGATAAGATGCAAATGGAAGTTCTCAGAAGTCAACACAAAAACAGCAGTGACTGAGCCTTTGCAGAGGTTCCCCCTAAACTCTGAACAGCTCACCTATTCAAATAAAAACTGCTCCAGCTACAGAAACCTTAAAATGTCCAGACACACCGAGCCAACGGTTGGCTGTCGGTCAAGGTTGGGCCGTTTGTTAGCATCCCCGTGCCTGGCAGTGCAGTGTGTCCGGCACTGTTGACCCTTGTCGGCACTAGTTGGCCGTATTTTGGCCATTTCAGCAGAGCCTGTCATTGAATGAAATCACTTTGATTGTCAGTTCAGCTCAGTGCACGAGAAGAGAAACGGAAGTGAGGAAAGTAAACAAAATGCTAAAGTCCAGCAGAAACGTTTCCTGATGGTTTGTGTTACTGTTCAACGGTAAATATGCTCTGATTGTGTTGTTCATGTGCTAACTGGCTAACTAGCATCAAGACGCTCTTCCTGTTTCCCTTTTTGAATGTCAACTACAGACGACCGCCGTCTGCTGCTGTGGAGTGGTATGTCCTCTCATGCAGGTGCAGAACATACGTGCTTGTTGCCCGTCAGTTTTGTATGTTCTCGTGCAACTTTTTTGGCCAAGACACAGCAACGAGAGGTGACGTAGTAGGGGGCTCTCATTGCTGCTAGTTCTCCAATGTTCTTTTGGTGTGTCTGGTCTTTAAGTCGCTGCTGGTACAACTGATTTGCGCCTGATCCTCTGCTACAATTTGCTCTTTGTCTGCTCTACAAATAAAGTTTGACTTGACTTTTTTGGTTGTTTTATGTCTCTTTGCATCTCTTTGTGGTCATTTTGAAACTGGCAGGTGTAGGTCCACGAGGCCCCTGACACTTTGGGCCCCTGAGCCTGTGCCCGGTCAGCCTGTTCAGTAATCCATCCACGACTACGTGAGAGGAAGTTTTGAGTTTCCACTTTAATGCTGGTGTGTGATGCCTCTCCTCTTCCTCTTCCTCCTCTTCCTCCTCACAAACACACACACACACACACTGTTTAAAGCAGACAAACCTCTAATCATAAGAAAATAACAGGGGTGTCAGGGGATCATAAAACCTTGCATATTTCTCCACTCCTGCTTCCATAATGTCACATATTACAGACCAAATGGCATCATGGGAAACACCTGCTTCAGAGCACACAGGTGGTGCGATGAGAGGGGAGGGGGGGGTCTTTAGGGGATGTGGAGAAGCATGTAATTTGAAGTGTTTTAACGGGACAGGTGAGGAATGTGTTTAAAGGAGTATAATTATTTTTGCTGAAGGAGTTCAGTTTCCAGCAGATCGTCTTGATGGTCAGTTGTTGAGAGACGAGAGCGTATAAAACCTGTTTTTAACACGTTAACATTTGATGATGGGTCGGATCCTCGCTGCTGTTTTACCATCAGACACTGTACTGTGATAGTGAGATGAGCTTTTAAACTGTTCTTCGAAAACTCCTTCATGCTGTGCTAACAATGTATCGCAGCACCTACATTCAGCTTTCACAGAAAAATACAAGCATGGTACATTTTAAAATGACATTTTGCTTTTAAACTAGTCCTCTAGCTCCAGCCATGTGAGCGTTTTCTGATCTGTCACTTCTATGTTCAAGGCAACTTTTGGATTTCCAGAGTCAGAGTGAAATCATGAGAGTTTTACTCCTGGGATCGTTTGGTGTAAGGTCGTCATAAAACTCAGTCCGAGCTGTCTTAAATCAATTTTTCTCTCGTCTCAATGTTCCAGTAAAATCAGATGTTAAATATTATGGTAAGTTTTTACTTGTCTCGTGCAAATTCTGAAGTTCAACAATGTGAACGATAGCTGTGCCCTCCAGCACCAAACAGGAAGCAGTAAACCAGTTAGAGAGTAAACAAGGTCGGGACTCCGGCAGAGGAAGTCTCAGTTCTCTTGGATTTGAGTAGTGACAAGAGTCGTGTGTCACTAGGTAGGAGACAGGATGTGAACATCTGTCAGTCGTTTCAATCTCGCTCAGTTTGCCAACCATCCACCTCAACGTCTTCCCAAAGACAAGTCCACACAAACACGGGTATTTTGTGTTGCTGAAAACATGGTTTTGCCTGGTACCCCCCAAATGAAAATGCAAAGACACATTTGAAGCGTTGTCAAGAGGATGCCAAACCAACAGGCGGGGATAGAGTCATACCTATAGAAGATGTTGGGCAATCAGAAGCCTGAAAAAAGTTCTTATCGTAACCTAGAGCAGGTAGCCTGGTACACTGTGACACCTCTGTTCCTCAATATAGTGGGAGAGTAACTGATTATTTATGTGTAAACATGTGCAAAGTCCTGTTAGTGATGTCAGAGCGAGGAGACCCCAGGAAGTGTGCAAGACTTTGAAGCCAATTTGACATAGTGGCCAAACAGTGTAACTACAACTTCCAGGTTCATCACATGATGCCAGAAAGATTTTTCCCATATACTTGTGCTGTGAAAGAGACGTCTGTAAATCAGTGGATACAAACCTCCACAAAATGATTGGTTTCAAAATCACGATGTAATCCATTTGGTCTGAACTGAACCAGAACTGAACCAGAACTGAACCAGAACTGCTCAGTGTAAATGGGGCTAAACATTGTGCTTAAACCTGCAGTCAAGTCTATGTGTGTAGCACAGGATCACAGTCAGTGTCTCATTGGGTTAAACTGGTTCACAGCAACAATAACCAACCCAAAGAAGAGACATAACCTCCCAAAAATCTTAAGACACAGGAAAACCAGGATGAGGCCGTTTGAGTCAAAAAGTTCGTCACAGTCCAACCTTTCTTCAAGATCATTAGTTCCTGGGCTGATTGACTTTTTCACAGCAGAGAGAGACGCAGAGGGGACGGAGCTGTGACTGCACAACTTCAGGCAAAGTCAACAAAGGAAGAAAGAAGGGAGAGAAGGAAAAGAGGAAATAGGTGAAGTCATGTGGGCGAGAGATTAAGGAGTGTCGAGGAGAGAAAGAGAGGACGCACAAAGTGAATGTGCAGACTGCAGTAACAGGAGACAGAAGGAAAAAGGAGCTGGTGCCAGGACAGAACAGTGAAGGAGAGACGAAATGATCAACTGCAGTCACACGTCACAAACTAAACGCACAGGACTTCATGAAACAGTTGAAACAACAAAATGGTGAAAGAGTGTGGAGTTCTGTATGAACCAGTTATCAGACTGCAGTTTGGTTTTTCTTCCACCTCTGATAATGAACACACACACACACACACACACACACACAGAGCGCTGTGGTGGACTGTAACTCATGTTAGGGAGTGGTCAGAGTGTGAGAGAAACCAGAGCAGAGAGGAGTCGTTTACACAGAGAGGTTAACTCTTCATGCTCCATCCACACTGACCACATACAGGGAAATTACAGGGCTGCTGATAAAAATAGTGTGTGTGTGTGTGTGTGTGTGTGTGTGTGTGTGTGTGTGTGTGTGTGTGTGCTTCATCTTAGGACCAGTCGCATTTTACTTACTTGGTTACATTAGTTTTTGTAAACGCAAAAAAAAGAGGACTTTTTTTATTTGTGAAAGTTTACGTTCAGACTGCAGACACATTTTAAAAGAACCTGTCCACACTGTCTGCAGGTGTTGATCAGATCAGATTTGTGCGTGCGGACTTCACCATCCTATCTGCAGGGGTTGCTGTGGTAAAAACGTAGGCATCAGTAACTCTGTAGCCACACTGGTGACATGACTTACGAAAGTTGAATCATGAGAAATAAGGGACTACCACTATTCAGACCAAAAATTCTGAAGCCCCTTTAGTCTGAAAAATGTCCAATTGGACCAAAGTCTCTTTTCTCCAAGAATACACTCCCTGCAGTTCGACAACACGATCGCCAGAACAAACTGTTTGCATTGCACGTTTCTGTAAACCACGTATATGTTACATTTGTTTATGTTTAGGAACAAAAACCACTTGGTTATGGTTTGGATAAGATCCTGTTTTGGCTTAAAATATCCACATGTGGTGGTGCTAAAGTTGCTGGAAAGGCAGGGACAGATCGATGTAGGACACTTGAGTTCTGTGGCTCAAACGCTGATTAGAAATGGTGTAAAATTTCTGTAAACACACCCGAGATCGTTGGCTCAAATGCTGCTGGGAAATTACACAGAAGGTTTCGTTTATTGGGTATTGGGGTTGCGTTTTTTGTTGTTTCATATTCATTTGTGTTTGAGCTGTTTCCTGTTTTATTTCGTAGATCCACTCTTCATGCGGGGTGTTCAAATTTTAGGTCATGAGAACAATGACATGACGAAGAGAAATGAAGGCCCGCCATTTTACCCTTCAAACAGTCATGCTGTCAAGTCGCAGTTTTTTATTTCAGTTTAATCAGTTTAATTTCCCAAAATTTGGCCCAAAATTTGGCACAAACCTCCACTTGGACTGAAGAATAAACTGATTAGATTTTCATGGTCTTAGGTCAAAGGACAGGGTCACTGTGACCTTGCATCCATCTCATTCTCATGAATGAGATATCTCAAGAACATCTTATTGTAATTTCCCAAAATTTGGCACAAACGTCCGCATCTGCTCCAATGGAGTTCATACTATGTGTGTGCTCAGGAAGTGTTTTAATCGTAATGTTTTAGTGGAAGGTGCGTGTGCTTGTGAAGTACTGATCATACACCAGGATAAAAGGACTCGGATTAAACCGCACGAGTTGAGTGAGAGTTTGTAAACAGATGTTTTGATGTAGTTTTGCTGTTGTTGAACGTGGACCCCAATCACTGCAGTTCATCAAGAATTTTCACCTGTTTCAAGATTCTTTGTTCACCGTAGAGAAATGAGAGAAAAACAAAGCTTTCTTCAGGAATTCAGTATAACACAGGCTGAGCAACAAATTCAGTGTTCAGTTCAAGTGTTCCTTTAAATCAACAGTTTCGTTCTCCTTTTCTTTTCTCTTCGTGTTGCAGATATTTTGTTCCTGCTGATCAGCTGCACAGAAGAGAAAGAAGAGGGGAGAGGTAGATGGACGGCATAAAGGTGGAGGAGGGACGGAGGGAAAATGGAAAGTTGAGGCAGATATACAGCAGACAGAGGGAGAGCAAGAGATGAAAAAAGGAAATTGGGAAAAGGACAGCGAGGGGCGGAGACAGAGGATGGAAAGATTGATGTCGGAGACAAAAGGAAAGAGGCAAAATGACAAAGATAGAAAGAAGGGAGGAAGGACAGAGAGGCAGTGTGACGTGGGGATAAAGATGAGGGACAAAAAAAATGACACAGTGAGGACTTGGATCAGAGTAAAGTGGGACATTTGAGGAGGAGAGAAGAGGCAGAGGGAGGAGGAGGAGGAGCACTGAGGGAGGAGGAAGATGGTGAAGGAAGTGCAGGACAATCAGCAAAAAGTAAAACACATCAAACATCTCGATGAAAATAATCAAGGTCCACTTTAAGTTCATTATTAATCATAACTGATATTAAGTGTGAGAAAGTAAAGGTTTGAACAGCTGGGCTGAGATGCACCACAGATCAAACACTTTCAAACATCTGGCTGTGATGTCATAAACGTGGGACGATGCCGACACGTTGAACAGTAAAGTGAAGGACGTCTCCGTCTTATTATCAATGTAAAGGACTGATGTGTCATGTGTCCACACTGCACACACACACACACAGACTCTGCAGGCAGTGGTCAGAGTCTCTGTAAAACATTGACCTCAATGGAAAAGAATGCAAACCCTCTTTCTCCGTGTGTGTGTGTGTGTGTGTGTGTGTGTCTGTCTCCTCCCCTCATGTGTCAGACACACACATATTGGTTAGATTAAACTGCCACGGAGAGAGAGAGAGAGAGAGAGAGAAATATTCTTTTCCCCACATTTGACCCAGACTCTCTCTGCTCTCCTCTCTCAGCTCAGCAAACTGAATTATCACGTCAACAAAACACATTTTATCTTTACAGCACTTCACTTAAAGCAAATTTCTCCCACACTGTCACAAATCATGCGTCTAGAAGACTTCCTGAGTTTATGACAACTGCTTGGTAGTTTCAAAGTTGCTCCATTTTAAGTCAGTGAACGTCTTAGTGAGCGCAAAGTTTAACAGTGTGTTAGTGTGTGGACATTTGTTGTTTGGAAATGTTCTGAGTGCTGTCCAATCAGAAGAAGGGAAGGAATAAAGTAACATAACTAGAGTTAATGCCCCGCGGTTGTATGACTCCGCCCACCAGTCCAGTGTCTGTGACAGTTTCAAGATTAGAGTCACCAATTCAGTGTCTGACCAAATGTCTCCCCTTCTGTTCCTGAGATATGACGTTAGAACATGGTGATGTCATAGTCAAGCTGACCTTTGACCTTTTGACCTTCGTTATTTTATCCTGTTAGACATTTGTGTCAAGTTTTGTCATAATTAGTGTATGAGTTCTTGAGTTATGGCCAAAAACTTTAGGTCGCACTGACCGTGACCTTTGACCACCAAATTCTAATCAGTTTATTCTTCAGTCCAAATGGACGTTTGTGCCAAATTTTGGAAATTACCATAAGATGTTCTTGAGATATCGCATTCATGAGAATGAGATGGATGCAAGGTCACAGTCCTTTGACCCAAGACCATGAAAATCTAATCAGTTTATTCTTCAGTCCAAATGGACGTTTGTGCCAAATTTTGGAAATTACCGTAAGATGTTCTTGAGATATTGCATTCATGAGAATGAGATGGATGCAAGGTCACAGTCCTTTGACCCAAGACCATGAAAATCTAATCAGTTTATTCTTCAGTCCAAGTGGACGTTTGTGCCAAATTTTGGGAAATTACCATAAAATGTTCTTGAGTTATTGAGAACCCCAAAATCTTATCACTTTACCGTTGAGTCCAATTAAACGTTTGTGCCAAATTTGAAGAAATTCCCTTAAGGTGTTTTTGAGATATCATGTTCATGAGAATGAGATGAATGTAAGATTATGCTGACCTTTGACCTAAGTCCATGAAAATCCAATCTGTTTATTCTTCAGTTCAAGTGGATGTTTGTGCCAAATTTGAAAAAAAAAAATCCCTAAGGTGTTTTTGAGGCATCACGTTCACAAGAATGAGACAGAAGTGGCCACAGTGACCTTTGACCACCAAAATCATATCAGGTTATCGTTGAGTCCAATTAAGCGTTTGTGCCAAATTTGAAAAAAGGATATGTATTCTGTTTGCTGTAGAAGGCTAAGGCTTGTGTCTTCAGTGTCATCATGTTGTACTCTCGTAATGCTGTCATTGCTGTGCACGTATGGTGCAAAACCATGCAAAAATGCGCAGTGACACCAAAGGAATGAATGCTGCATCTATCACAGCACAACATAGTACAAAATTAGACATGTTGTTTTCATTAGATTTTTCAAAATAAAAACATAAAACATTTTGATCCAAAAGATTTTTAAATGTAGAAAAACATAGAATATTTTTAACACACTTTTTGAGATAGCAAAAGATCAAAGCCAGCCAAAGCCAGCAAAACAATCCAAGCCTGGACCGGCTGACTCACAAACGCTACCCAAAGAGGACGGCAGCGAGCTAACGCTAACCTCAATAGCAAGCCTGCTGGAAGAAAACAGGCTAGCTATCTCCGCCGAATTCTGCGCATCCATGGCGAAGCTTGAAAACAAGATTGATCGCCTTCAAGCCACCGTAGGCGACAACTCTGGAAGACACCTGTGCCAAGCCAACAGAGACCTGCGCTAGGCTTTGTTGAAAGAGAAAATTAAAAACCAAAAAGAGTTAGTTGCAAAAAAGAAAGCTAAAGACGTGAAGAAGGAAATGACTTGGAAAAAGTGCCTAAAAATTATAATTATTCTGTAACATCATTTTTTTCCCCGAGCTTTTTTAAATAATAATCTACGAAATCTATTAATTTTTTTGCAAATTGAGGAACATTTCGTCCGAGTGGCTTGTTGCCTTGTTTCCCCATGTTTTTGAAAGAAATCTTAAAGATTAGCTCAGAGTTCAAAGGTTTCAATTCTCATGAACGGCATCTGACAGCAGCACAAGAAAAGTGATGTCGCTCCAGGTTTTGATGTGTGTTCAATCAAATAAATTAAATTAAATTACAAAATAAACCAAGAATTTAACACCTCGACAGGCTCTACTATCAAAATCTATCATGGACACAATCTCATATTTTGAGCTATTTAACAGATGGACCCAAACACAGAAGGTTGAGATGTTTTTATTTCTCAGTATTTCTTATTTTCCATCCCAAAGTGACTGAACTGCTCCTGTTCAGCTTCAACAAGTCAAAGCTCAGACCGACTTATCTGAGGAAACGAAGGAAGGAAGAGGAAATGATAAAATGTGACACTGTTGAACACAGTTGGGTGTTTTTTCAAAAATGTGGACGTCCCCAGCGTCCAGACTGTGACTGTGGTGTTGCTCACAAACTGACCACTAGATTTTACTCCTGCTTTCTGTGAGCTGCACTTGCAGTTGAAGAAGTTAGATGCAACTGGTCAGATAAAGAAACTACAGCTGAGTTCTGAAAGCAGTGCATCTGTGGCAGCCTCTGAAGAGGTCAGCACTGAAGGAAAAGGCACCATGCAATGTTAAATACTACAATACCCATGAGCCTTGGGCACCATCGCTGTGCAGAGGAGGCCTGTAAGAGGCACAAACCTGTTGTAGCAAGAATAAAATCTTTATTGTAGCAGCTGAGAACAGAACATGGATCCAGAGCGGCACACGTAACATTATTCTAAGCTCATGACTGGATGATTCCTGCTGAAATGCACCCTGGGAGTTATAGTGAACATTTCATCTGCACAGGTTTGTATCTAACACAGCAGTCACTCTTTTCAGCTGATGATTCAGCAGAGACAGTTTCTGATTCAAGCCGTACAAGTTTTCCCACTGTGTCATGAAACATCGTCTATGGGAAAAATCAAACTGGATTTTTACCTCCAGGACCAGATGGTGAACACGGTCAACATTAAACATGATGTCATAGAAATACGTGAAATTACCCTGACCTCTTCACATCACGTTGGTGATGGTGGCACATTATGTGTTAGAAATACGTGCACCACAGAAACAACGCCTAAGGACAGTCACTTTAGAAGGTCACAGTTTTAAACGTGGTTACAATATCAAATAGTCAACGTTTGGTTTATCAGGAAAAAAATACGGAGCTAGGTTTCAGATAAACATCATGGTTTGGCATTAATTAAGTACTTTTGTCACTGAGGTAATGTGATGTGTGTCACATACAAAACCCACCTTTTGAAACAGGCCTGTTCCACTTAATTGCCATTGCTCTGCTGCAATACGGACGTAGTCAGCGTGACGTTACCCACTGGTTTCTGAGGAGCGGGTTTGAAGCTCAAAGTAGGCGGCTCTGGCCGTCACCATCTTGGCAGTGCCTGACTCCGCCCAACTCCCGGCCAATCAAAAATGGACAAAGAGGCGGGCCAAATGAAGCCTGGTTGCTTAAACACGCCCACCTCGCTCAAAGCTGCTAAGTTAGTTAAGGCTAACAAGCTAGGCTAACAAGCTATGCTACTTTGGCTAGCCCTGTGGTGTTGGCTGCTCCCGCTCATGCTCCCGCTTGGTGCCAGCTCCCTCACGAAACAAAATATCCAAAAGGCACAAACACGGCGGAGAGGTCAGGTTCAGTGACTTGCGAATTAGCTGAGATGACGCCTAGCAGGCAGACAGCCAGCGGCTAGTTAGCCACCCGTGATGGTGCCACCTGTCACTCAAAGTGACCATGCCCTTAATTATGTGCAACTTTAAGCCTTAATAAAATTTAAACGGATGAGTTATAAAAAAATTCACCCGCCGTACAGTTGTCATGAGAGGGGAAATTAGCTACAGAGACCAAAACTGTTTTTTGTACCAGGCTGTAAACATGTTTATTTCTGCTGTAAAGTTGAGCATTTTAACATGGGGGTCTATGGGGATTGACTCACTCTTGGAGTCAGCCTCAAGTGGCCATTCAACGAACTGCAGTTTTTGGCACTTCCACATTGGCTTCACTCGTCATCCCCGGAGGTTGCTTTGCTTTTACCCCTTTTAAATTTAACTGTCTGTTACTTTCTGTAAGGTGACCTTGAGTGGCACCTTTAAATAAAATGTATTATTATTATTATTAACAGTCACAAACGTACACCAGCATACTGGGCTACATTATGATTAAAAGAAGTCAGTGTTGAGACCAGGACGTGAACACCAGTCTCCTGGGTGAAAGACCTGTGTTTGTTTGACCCAACCTGCAGGGGCGTCTCTGATATTTGCATATCATGCAGACTTTATCCCTTTTCATGCTACGTCATGTGACCTCCTCCTCTGCTCCTGTAATTATTCAGCCCGTTCTCATTCCAAACTCATGAAATACTGCTGTTTTGTCAGTGTTTTCGGCGCCAGACACCGACACCTAAATCCACCTTTTGCGGTGGTATAATACGCTGCTGGGTTGCTTCAGTTTGTAATGTGGCCGGATGGAACTTTTTGCAGTGCCAAAAAGTAGTATGGTAGTATGCGATTTTAGACACACTGATTGTGAACATGTTAGCATGCTACATGTTAGCATTGTGGCATTAGCATTTAGCTCAGTGCTCTGCTGCTGTGCCACAGATCAGCCTCCTGTGTTCATGTGTCTTGGTGGTGACTTGGCGTGTCCCACTGAGTGCACACTAAGGGTTAAAGGAGGATATATTCTGGGGGAGTGTGTCTGCATGACTGACAGCTGTCTCAGCCAATCACAGCCAGTCACAGTGGTTGCTTCTTGCCTAGCGTTCCACAGGCGCCACGCCTTCGCCCAAATTAGGATTTTGTATCTCGACTCATTGCCAAAGAAAACTCCAAAGTGCACAGTGTGTTGTGTCACCCAAAGGTGCCATGAGCATGAGATAAATTAAAGTGTTTCCTTTAAGCTGATGGATATATATCTATAAATATATAAATGCTGAATTCATGACTGATAGGATTAAAATGTTCTGTAGATTTGCTGCTATGTTTAACTTGGTTTCTGATTATTCTGCAGTGTGTCTGCAGTGTTTCTCTGGGCTCCACAAAGCACATTATTTTTCTATCTTTTTCTCTCTGTGAGTGTTAAATGGCTCCTGTGTCTAAACAAACAGTGAGGAAAATGAAACTGCCTCCTCCTCTGTCTCGCACTCTTTCTCTCAGGGAGCCTGGAGGTTTGAGCTCGGGTTTTGCAACGTCACCCTGCCACGTCGAGGACGGGCAGTCTGCCTCCTTTTCTCTCCTTCCTTCACACACACACACACACACACACACACATGCACATAGATAGAGGTCAAAGGAGGTAATGAAACAGAAGAGATGAGAATCGTGAGGCTGTGAGTGAAAACTAAACGACTGAAATGAGAACGTATGGAAGAAAAATTCCTTTGCTTTGAGACGCGCAGCAAACATGTCATCATCATAAACATCACAGTAAACCTCAGAGCTTTAATCTGACAGAGACAGACAGGTGGGAGAGGAAAGAGAAAACTTTAACAGACACAAACACAGAGACAAAAGAAAGAAAGAGAGGAGTTTATTCTGAGAGCTGTCAGGGCAGGGTGGCAGCAACGGCTTCCTTTAGCTGCTCATCACCTCACATTTACTCTGGAAGCAGCCTGGAGCCGGGATGGTGCAGCATTCTGGGTAAAAACTACTGGAAAGACGGTCTTTATATTAAACTGTTGTGACTCTGCAGCAGAAAGACACAAATACTTTTGAAATTGCTGCTACGTGACCACAGAGAGCAGAGTGAGAGGACGGTGGCACCCACTTTGCTCAAGAGGTGGAACACCTGCAACTACCAGCATGCACTGCACCGCACCAGACCAATAAACACTCCTGCTGGTGATGTGGTGCAAATTTGTTTGTTAGCAGGAAACAGTATAGCAGCCAGCTGGTACCAAACGATCTCGTATTACAGTTAAAAAGTAAGTTAAAGTACATGTCTGAAAAAATTAAGGTGAGAAATGGACAAAACAGGAACAGAATCGTGTCTTGATTTCGATCTGCCTCTACACTCTTTGTGTCCAAGGTGTTGGGCGTAAGAAAATGAGGAAGTACAATACAACCATGTGTGTTGTTGAAGAGAAAAACCTAATTTTGCGTTGTTGTACCAACGTAGAGCTTTTATTTTGAAAAGTGTCGGACAACAGTGCAAGTTAAGGGGGCGAAAGTCCAAGTATGGTGGGTGGGAGGGGTGTTAGATGGGTCCAACAACCACCGACTTTCACCTGGGAGGCCAGCGTTCACTTCCTGTGAGATTATAAAGCCAAGCCCTGCTCTTTCTTTTCCTAAACCCAACCGTTGGCGGTGTTGTGCCGACATAGTGCTTTTATTTTGAAAGAGACTGTATGCAAACTGTACATTTCCTGTGAAAACAGAAGTGTATTTTGAAAACAGACAATGCATGTAACAGGCTGAAGTTGACACGGCGTCCCAGAACGTCAACAACCAACACACCCAGGGTACCTTGGATGTCATATGTGGATGTGGAAAGTCCATGACCAAACGTGGACATGTGACGAGGTCGCAGTGAGGATGAGTTGTTGAAAATTGGCGAAGTATCCCTTTAATAGTCTGATTACAAATCTAATTCGTGGAGTTGGGACAGACCTCAGATCAGCAGGTTCACTCCTACACTGCATTGATGAAGACGAGCGCTCAGCGAGAGATCGACTCTATTCGTAAACGTGTCCAAACTGAGCAGCCATTTTCTACACAGTGCAGAGACATCAGATTGTTTTGTGTGTCCGTCCTCACTGCAGTCTTGGAGTGGTAGAGGACAATGAAAAAGGATCTCACAGAAGTCCAACCTTCCTGTGACAAAGGACATTAACAGATGGAAAAACAAAGAGGCTGATGTGGCCATGAAAATACAGAGCACATTCCTAACCTGATCACTGCTCAGCACAGACCAGGAAACTGCAGAATCTTTATAAATTAACTTTAGAAATTTCAGACATAAAAAAAAAGATAAAAATTGTTTTCAGTTTGGGAGGTCATAACTAAGAAACTGGACGGTCACACTTACAGATATCGCACCAGAAAATTACTTTGATAAATTAAAAGTCACCTGTTAAAATATCACTAGAGTAAAAGTCTTAAAGTATCTGACAGCTACTGGACTTAAGTATCAAAAGGAATTCTGTCACTTAAGTATTGACAGTAAAGGTACTGTAATGGGGGCAGTAAGGAACATTTCCATTGGTACCGTCCACGACTTTTCACAGTGGAGACGGAAAAACCGACCTTAAAGGCCCTGACACACCAAGCCGACGGATGTAGTCCGTGTAGTGTGTTCAAATGCAACTGACACAGGGCGACGTGAGGCGACGTGAGGCGACGTAGACGACGCAACAGTTGGCTTTCGTCGCTGCTAGTTCTTTGATGTCGGTTTGGTGTGTCCGCACCTTTACTGAACTGAACCGGACTGCTCAGTGGAAACGGTGCTATACTTGCTTAAGAAAGGTAATCCGTCATAAAGTTGTTAATGTCGTGTACACTAAAGTTTTTTCGTTCTTCCTTTTATAATTAGCAGATAAATGTAAAATTTTAATTCCAAAAAACAAAACAAACTATCCTCATGTTACCGTGACTGCTAATAGTTTGGGTTTGCATCACTCATCTTGTGAAACAAACCTGCCCTTTGTTCAACACATGATGAAGAGTGTGCATGACTCTTTGACGTTGATTCAAAACACACCTAAAACAAACTATAACTCGCAGCATTCACAGACAAACACTTATCTGGACACATTTTCCCCACAAATACAACATGCTAACGTTATTAGCACAAGCCTATGGTATTTTACATTGTATAAATTAGCCTAGTGGCTAGCGGACTTTTCCTCTACTCATATGAAGCCAGGGACAACAGCAACATTTAACAAAGGTAACGTTAAACCAAATTCAGCTCCATTACAGCTCACAAGGTTCACTGACAAAACAACTGTCTGATACTAAACACGTTTTCCAAACAAATACAACATGCTAACATTATTAGCACAAGCCTATGGCATTTTACATTGTATAAATTAGCCTAGCAGCTAGCAGAGATTTCCTCTGCTCATATGAAGCCAGGATAAATCACACACAAGACTTAAAATGCTATTTTTGTGGAGGCTTTATTGTCTTCACAATTTATTGTTTCTTATCTGTGAAATTAAAGTAAATCAAAGCTTTGTTTCCACTGAGGGAAATGGTTTCAGCTTACAGAGACAGACAGGAGGTCTGCGTCACTGTGACGTGGAGTTACAATTCTGGGGAGGTGCACGTCAGGCTACAGCGTAGGACACGGCATCAGTTAAACACAGAGGTATAACTCTGGCATAATAACACAGCAGAGAGAGGGCTTCTGGGTAATGTAGTCCTCAGACAGTCACCTTTTTGCTGCCTGTGTGTGAAGGAGGTGTTTAGCAGTACGGTGGACGGGAGGATCCAAACCTTGATCTTCCTCTTTACGGTGTGTTTTCACAGGCTGGTCGGGTCACTGACCTCTCAGCCAATGAGGCGCAGTGATGGAGAAAACACATGTAGGACCAACAGGAGGCAGGATTCACGTTCCACTGCCCCGCATGTACAGACAGAGCGCCAGCTCATATCCACAACCCAAACCATTTATAATATTTTAATACTAAGTCGAAAGAGTGGTCGTAGTGATTTTGAAAGGTTTCAGGTGAGGGTGAGGGTCCAGAGGAGCACACAGACAGACAGACCTCTTCTGAAAACTCCTGTGACGGTGAACACAGAGGGTGTTGTGGTTATTTACACGTTTGCAGCAGAGCTCCGCCCATCTGGTACTCCAGGGGCGATAAAAAGAACACCTCAGATTTAATGGCGTCGTCCTGAGCCTGGAGCTGAGGCAGCTGGGAAAGCTTTCACCATGTCAGACGGAGCAACTGTTCCACCCCCACCAACACTTTACCAGCCCTGACCTTTGACCTCCGACAGGGGATGAGCAGTGATGTCTCTCACAGTGACCTCTGCTCTCATGTGGAAGTTTGTAGACACACACACACACACACACACACACACACACACACACACACACACACACACACACGACGTCTCGTTCCTCTTCTCTAACCGGGACCCTCATCATCATCATCATCCGGGGACAGGAGCGGAGGCGGATTTACACCGCCACTTTGTCCATCTCCTGGTTGTAACCGTGGCAACGTGGGGCTGAGCGTTTCCAGATGTTCCACAAACAAAATCTTTGAGGAAAAAAGTCAACAAAGCGATGCTGTTGTGTTTCTCCGCAGCGGCTGAAGAGACAGAGAACTAATAAAGGCCAGAATACACTCAGGGAGGAACAAGGAAGTGACACCAGATTATAACACACTCACACACTGTCAGCAGGCTCCTGTGGATCCTTTAAAAGTCTTCATTAATCCAAACATTTAGACCTTAGCCAGAGTTAAAATGTCTTCAATCACCTTTACAAAATGCTCAGACATGTGAAGTAGGATTTTATGAATAGTTTTCTTCTGGTGTTGCGTCGTCAAATCTCAAAATGAAGTCCTCTCACATGACATCACACAGAGCAGCACAGTGGGACCGAGGGGTGGGCGATACCACGAAATGTGGTTTCAGTTCGACACCAAGTAAAATGCAGCCAGAATCACCGATATCAACACTGAAACTTTTTATTATCAAAAGTAGTTTATGATTTTTAATGTAGGGGAAAGCAGTGTGTCGTGATTTATGGGGTGAATAATTGAAATAATTGAAATTGTTAAATTTACCAATGCTGAAGATCTGATTTGACGAAAATATTACTTTCGGTACCATCCCAGCTGACAGCCAACATCATTACACACTGATGTGACGTCTGGTGACCAAAATTCAATGTCAGGACGTTTCATGCCACCTTCAATTAGACGTAGAACACTGATGACAGATGATATTTTGCTGGTTGTAAGTTGTGTTGTCAAGCAACCAAAATCCAGCATCTTCCAAACATCTCATGCTGACGTCATCTTGATGTAAAATAACAACCTTTAGACGTAAGTCATGGAGACAAAACCCAACTTCTGCAAAACATCATAATGTCCACACAACGTAAAATTCTAACGTGTTAGACATTTAAAATATCGTCAATGTGATTTCCATCGTCATATTGACGTCCGGTGCCAGCTGGGATACACCTGGATATTTTGGTTGCCTGAGCCTCTGTGAACAGACTCGTATCAGTGGACTCTGTCTCTGTGTCGAGGGTCTGGATGCTGATGTATTTCCCTCCTTTCTCTGTTGCAGCTCGAAGTTCTCATCCTCATGTTTTGTCACTCCTTCATTCTGGATAGACTTTAAAATCTTGTTACTTGTCTATAAAGCACTAAATGGTCTCGGGCCTAAATACATCTCTGATATACTTGTACGTTATGAAGCATCCAGACCCCTCAGATC
>NC_065523.1:39094976-39101130 GCF_006386435.1 Epinephelus moara
GGAAAATTGGGCACCTCAGATCAACTCACCAATCCGGCTCTGTGTGTCTAAACGCTCACAGCTTGCCGGCAAAACGGCCCAACATTCGCCGAAAATCTGGCAGTGTAAAAGGGGCTAATGTCTGCTAATTGTTGAGTGTGCAGATGGCGTAGTGAGCATTGTCCATAACCACAAACTCTGTGCAGTTGTTCAGTTTGTCAGACTCTTGGAGCTGGGGTCAGTTTATCCTCTGGGTTTCGGAGTGCAGGTAGAAAGCACTTATCTGTACTGAACGGCTGAACAGAAGCCTAATGTCTACTTCATCTACTTTATCACAGAAACTGTTCAACAAATTAAATTAAAAATATAAATAAATGTTTCTATGTTTGACCAGTTAAAGAGTTTTATTAAATCCAGCCTGAATCCAGACTTCTGTGATCAGGATCTGATTGTTTGGATCAAAGGTTTGACCGACACATGCTGAAGGTTTGATCCTGGTTTACGTGATCTTATCTGATTTCTGAATCCTTTTTTTTTTTCTTTCTGAACAACTGGGCCCTGGAGAACTACACAGACAGAGAGCAGCAGTATTTTATATCTACAGAATATAATGTTTGATTTGATCCAACACACAGATTCAGGTACCATAAACATTAAAACGTGTGCTGACAGACACACTCTCTGTCAGACGACATTAAAATCACTCATCACTTTTTGTTACCTGCTGCTTTGACTGTTATCTGCTGATGATGGGATACGTGTGTGTGTGAGTCTTATCTGTGTTTGTTTGGGTGCAGTAGGTGTGTAACCACAGAGGTGCTGCAGATAAATGTTGCTGTGTCTCTTCCTCGTCCTGCGCTGTGGGTTTGGCGAGCAGCCAGGGGAACAACATGAGCTAACGGAGCAGCGGGGCGCTGGAGAGCTGCGGCTCTGCAGACCGGCCTCCGACCGTAGAGGAGTTATCTGATCTGAATGTTGGGGATGGTTTAGCTCCGCCCACTCCTGCTCCACTTCGTCCTGCTTCTTCTAAAATGGCCCAGAGAGTGATGATACAACACTCCAACACTCCAGCCTCACATGAAATGACTGAGTTATGTGTCACCTTATTGTGTCTCTCTACTGGCTGCTGAGTCCTCAAAGCTTTCCTGAGATGTTCATCCATTAAATACTACAACAGACTGTAACATACAGAACACACAGGCCTGTCAGAGACATGATGTTGGTGTGGTAAAATAAAATAAAATAAAATAAAGTCCTAAATCTACGAGAATAAAGTCACAATATTTCAAGAACAACATGGAACAACAAGGCCCAATCCCAATACCCCCCTTGCCCACTACCCCCTTGGCCCTGAAAATGAAGCAACGAGGGGTAGGGGTTGAAATCTTTCCCTAGGAATTGGGACACCACTCACTACGTCACCGCGTCGGTTACGTTCACGCATACGTAACTATTTTAAACAGGAAGCTGCGAGTCATCTACATTTCCAACTGGCATCTGCGTTGGAGTCTCCAGTTGAGTTCATCCTACCGATCGCGTTTGCCGCATTCATCATGCTTCGTTTGATGAACGACAGACGACAGGGGACTTCTGCTTGCTAGCTAAGCAGCTAACATTACGAGGCACCATAGTTATGCTAGCTGGTGTGTTATCGTAATGTGAAAAGTCCGACAATTTTGCAGTACAGGACAGATGACAGACGCCAGATAGTGCAAGCTAGCTAGCTAGCTAACAAGCAACCTGACGACGGTAACGTTAGCTATGTATGAACTTTTTTCCCCGTCTCTTGGTCGGTGGTAGCCATGGCGACGTCTACCCCTCGCTGGCAAGTCAGCATCTGAAATCCCTCGCTCTGAAGGGCTAGTTTCATACCCACTACCCCTCGTTATGCCCCCTACCCCTACACGCAAAAAGGACTTGTGACACCACTACCCCTCGTGGGAACGCACAAATGTAGGGGTAGGGCTATGGGGGGGTGTTGGGACGGGCCCTAAATCTATAAGAATAAAGATATAAATCTAAGAGGACATATTTGTAAATCTATGTGAATAACGTCATAATATTTCAAGAATAAGATCGTAAATCTCCTAGAATTAAGTTAAAGTATAACAAGATATAACTCGTTATTTTAGGAATAAAAAGTCACAGATTAAGACCTTGAAGTCGGTAACATGGTGTAACAAGTGACAAAGTGTGTACAAACACGTACATGTACATAAACAAGAGTGAAAAATACCAATACATTAAAATAATGATAATGATTTTAATAATATTTTTTTAAATACATAAATAATACTCAAATAATTCTAGTGAATTAAGAAAAAAAATTAAAATGTTTTGGAAAAACAAAAAGTAGAAATAATTATCAAATGTATGATTTTATTGTTGGAGTCTTTCAAAGGGTTTTTCTTGTCTTTTCTGCAGCGGTAAAAATCACCACCTGCAGCTTCTGACCTACTGATGTGCAGCAGTCCCTCATTCTTTGGTTGATTGGAGGTTATTCAGATCACCTGCTGCACAGGTAGGAATTGAGAGCAGCTTGGTGCATTTCCCCTCTGGACCAATCAGAGTGTGACGACACCCTTTCTCAAGGCTTATGAGAGGTGAGGAAACGCAGGTAGTGTGAGTGAAATGTTCCTGCAGTGAATGTGTCACAGTGGGACTAACACACCCAGATCATGTGACTCCTGCATGTATACAGTCAATCAGACCCAAACTGGCCGAGGCGCTCTGAGCATGCTCCACAGTTTCCGCCCCGGGCTTTGACCCGGAAGTCCAATAGCATTAAATGTGTAAGAGAAGAAGAAGCCGGTAACAACATGGAGAAATCTACATCCAGAGCCGTGACTTTTTGGACGGACCAAATGTACAGAGCTGTAAAGTTGTCCACCATGGTAGCAGTTAGCTGCTAGCTAACCGTAGCTAACTTGTTTGTCCATTGTTTGGTCTGTGACGTAATAGGTCAACAGGAAAAAGGTCCAATACTAACAAGCTGAAAGGGGGCATATCTCCACCTATCGTAGAGGAGTCGCACATACTTGGCTCAATAAATGGATTCCCCTCCCGTGCTTGTGTACTGGGACAAGGACAGTTTTTGGCCTCAGAGGCTGCTTGAGAGTGTTTCAACTGTTTGTCACTTCTGCTGAGATTATAAAATGATTGTGGCCGTTTCCAGAGTTCTAAAGTTCTGATTCATATCATTATAAATCTTTAAACACATGGATCCATCGCTCAGATTACTGGATCTTAATCTGATCACCGTTTCCTCCAACAACTCACCTGCAGCCTTGCAGCCCCTGGAGTTTTTAACCACAGTTCTGTTGCGTGGTTAGCTTAGCCTCATCAGCTAAACCCGAATTTAACATCACCTCTGCAGTCTGCACACAGCGGGACTGCCTTTGTAAACGCATGCAAATGGCGCCTGAACGCACCATGAGGTGAAGACACACGTAAACACACAGACACACAGGTGTGACGGGAGACTGGAGGCTGTGGATTTACTGCACAGGAAATGAAGGGCGGCAGGAGGTTATGACACGTCATTAACACACACACACACACACACACACACGTCTAATTTGCTCTTCCTTTCTGTCACACACATTCACAGTGTTAATACAGAGTGATGCAGAGCTACAGATAATAAAATATGATGTAAATAATTTATCGGAGCATGTTACATTAAGCTGTGTCATCAGAGGACAGATGGACTGTTGACCTGTTGACGACATCCGTATGTGTGTTTGTTTGTTGCATGACGACCAGAGCAGCAGACTCCACTCTCTCTGAATGAAGACACACTGATTGCATGCTTGTATTTCATACCAATTAACATCACCTTATCATTACCATCATTACGCTCTGCCTGGAGGTGTGTCTGTCTGTCCCGGGGGCGCGTGCTGTCTGCACACGCAGCCAGATCTGTTAAAGGGATAGTTTGGATTTTTTGAAGTGGGGTTGGATAAGGAATTTATCCACAGTCGGTGTGTTACATACAGGAGGGGGTGGTCGGTATGACTCCAGTTTGGAGCAGCAGGAGGCTCAGCGATGTGTTTCAGCTTTACCCCACTGTGCTCTTTCTCTACCTCCAGTTTGCGGAGATGTTTCCCCTCTTTCTGTCTCAGCCTGTTCAGCCTCTGTCTGCAAAAGTCCTTCTTCTGCTTCATAAAAGTTTCCTCCTGTCTTCATAGTGAGCTGCATTTTGTCTTTGCTGTCATAGTCACTCTTTTTTATTTTCTTGGATTCGGCTCTTCAGTAAACGGCTCAAAGTCGGATCCAAACAACCGATCTGCAGCGTAATAAAGTGCACGGCACAGCTGTGCTTATGTGTAAGAATATGGAAGTTCTACAGTTAAGAAAATGTGGTGCCAAAGAACAGGGCTGCATCCACCTAAAGTTACATGGACTTTATAATACCCTTTTCCAACCTAAATTAGCGCATGTATTTTTAAACATTTTGAGTTAGCTGCTAACTGCTAACAGCTACTCTTTAAAGCTCCTGTGGTGGCTTGCACTCATGACACGTAGTCAAAACATCACACCCGAGCCCGTTCTCATTCTGAATACCGCTGCTTTGTCAGTGATTTCAGTGACAGACACCGACACCAAAAGCCACCTTTCACGTTGATATGCCGCCAGGTGGTGTCACTTTGTAACGCAGCTGAATGGAACCTTTCGCTGTGTTGTGAAACGCCACAGGATGGCGTCAGGTTGAAATGCTACCGACCTGGAAAGTCCTTACAGGGCAGACGGGGTGGTGGACGGCCCCAATGAATCCTGGACCCCAAATGACAAACCATGATGTCTTTGTCTTAACCTCACCACGTTTTTGTTGATGTCCCTGCATTGGTAGCAACGTCCCTGAACAAAAGCAGATGCAGGAGGAAACCTAGAGCGTAATATGTAGATGCAAAAAGCAGCAATGTGTGACGACTTGGGATGAGAGCATGTTGCACACCTGTGCCGCCCATGATGCCATCCTGCCGACTGTCCTTTTTACACAGACCTCATTTCAACGCTGTTTCCACCTCCGATGCTAGCATAAAGGCAACTCTGCCCCTTCACTCTGCAATAGTACCTTTTATACAGAACAGTGGGGCAACATAACGGCATGAAAGTCTTGCCTTGAAGAGGCGGTGTAAACAGGGGCGTCTGTCTCTTTCAAACTTCGTACAGACTACATTTGAAATGATGTTTGAGCGCTGCTTGGATGAAGACGGATTAAATTTGTTGCCGTGCGTCAGTGTATTGAGCCAGAAAAGGGGTGAAAAGACGGATTCATCTCCAAACAAATCTCATTTTAATGTCACCACAATCTGATCAAACCTCAGCTCACGTTTACTCTGAGTCCACGTCACTCCTTTTCTTGTATCAGAAAAGTAGAATAGAATATAATAGAAGAGAAGAACCTGAGTCAGAGCTTTACTGGATATTTTCCTTCTGTGGATCATTTCTCTCTCTGCTGTCTGGCAGCAGCTCTGTGCTCATAGTTTCCATCCTCAGCCTGTCTGCTCTGTGTGTGTGTGTGTGTGTGTGTGTGTGTGTGTGTGTGTGTGTGTGTGTGTGTGTGTGTCAGGAGTGGGGGATGGGTCTGATATTCTTTGCATGTTGGGAAACAGAGAAAGTTAAGTGCAACAGAGAGACCTAAAGTGTGTTAAACATTCCCCTCTCTCTCTCTGAGTCACTCCTCCGTCTGCTTTTCCGTCCATCCGTCCGTTTGCTCTCAGCCGGCCTCCTCTCCTCTTTTTAATCCATCCCATCCTTTACTCAGGACCTTTCCTTCTTCATTCCATTGTCTCTCTTTCACGTTTGATTTTTATCCCCGGCCTCTCACTGTACAGGGAAACTGTGATGACTGCGGCGTTTCTGTCGGAGCGTCACGCCTCACAGCTGAGCCAATACGTCCTGCCAATGTAAAGCATTCTAAACATTTACTGTGAGCATGTGATTGGCTGCAGATGGGTGATGTCACTCGTGTTGCATTGTGACCAGAGGGTCTCCCCATCCTGATGTAGAGCCTGTGAGGAGTTTACATGTTCTCCCCGTGTCAGCGTGGGTTTCCTCCAGGTGCTCCAGCTTCCTCCCACAGTCCAAAGACATGCAGGTTAACTGGTGACTCTAAATTGTCCGTAGGTGTGAATGTGAGTGTGAATGGTTGTCTGTCTCTATGTGTCAG
>NC_065523.1:39101337-39118177 GCF_006386435.1 Epinephelus moara
GCTCCTCCCACAAGTCATCAACAGCCCCTCCCGTTGCAGAAGGCCGCCTCGGCCTGTTTAAACTAAAAGGGTTCCACCAATATGTCTACCCTACGAGGCGGAAAATTGGGCACCTCAGATCAACTCGCCAATCCGGCTCTGTGTGTCTAAACGCTCGCAGCTTGCCGGCAAAAAAGGAAATCTGTTTTGTTACGTCATCAAGCTTTGAAATCAATCTCATACCCACTCTGAGTCTCTGTCTGTCTGACAGGTTTGAGAAAGCCAAGAAACACTGAAGATTAATCTGTCAAAGAGAGAGAGATTTCCATACAGGAACAATTTGAATACAGGGATTTTTTTTATCATTTATTGTTTCTTATCTGTGAAATTAAAGTAAATCAAAGCTTTGATTTAGCTTGGAGTTGCATTTCTGGGGAGGTGCACGTCAGGCCTAGGGCGTAGGTAAGGTGTTAATTTGACGCAGAAGTATAAACCCAGCTTTAGACCCATCCACCATCTCTCACACCTGCTCTTATGGGACTTCCCAGCTCCTCACATTATGTCGTCACCTACAGCATTTCAAACTGACGATGCCTGGTGGCGTATCACACCAATGCAACAGGTGATGTCCGACCAACTGGTGGCATATCAGAACAGCGCGAAGGCTTCCTTCTGGAAAACTGACGATGCCTGGTGGCGTATCACACCAAAGCCACTGACAGAGCGGCAGCGTCTGATGACTTTGGGATGAGAACAGGCTGAAAACTCACCTTGTATTCAACCTGAACGCACTTTTCATGTATTCTCTTAACGTCAGTCGTGCCCTTTTAATTTAGTTGTTTTATGTCTTGAGTCTGTTTCAGTCATTTCTCAAGGCGCATTTGCCACACACACACACACACACACACACACACACACACACACACATATATTTAGATGCCAGACACCCCCCTCCAGCCTGTCTGGGTTTACCTTGGCAGGAACATCAAAAACACACCGTGGTTAACGGAGAGGGAACCAGCTCCTCTTCAGGGGACACTCACACACTCTTTACTACAGTGATAATTACTGCAGTCATAAGTCATGACACCACATCTATACTGTGTTCCTCCTGATTCAACGACTACAGCGGGAAGCATTGATACTACTGTGATCAGTAAACAGTATTTTCTGTAAAACTGTTGCAGCTCTGAGTTCAGTTTGACCTCGTTGACAGAGACAGCGAGCGGCGGAGCGTCACAGAGTTGTGGAGCAGAGGGAGGGAAGCAGAGTGACTCATACATGTGGACGTGGCTTCCCCCTCTCTCTCTCTCTCTCTCTCTCTCTCTCTCTCTCTCTCTCTCTCTCTCTCTCTCTCCTCTCCTCTCGATTGCTGCGTCTTGCTCTGCGTCCGGCCCTCCTCCTGCTTCCCAAACCAGAGCGAGGCCTTCAATTAGCAGTTTTTGGGGCAGAGAGAAGAGGAGGAAGAGGAAGAGTGTGGACTAACCAGCGTTCATCTAAGCACTGCCCCTCTCCCTCTCTCTCTCTGCATCTCTCAGCTCAGGAAATTCCTCGATAATGTTCTTTGAGATTAAACTGATTTCCCCTCCCTCTCAGTCAGCTGTAATTCCAGTAGGTGGTTTTAATGACAGGTGGCAGCAGCGTGTCGCCCGTCTGGCCCACAGGCTGCACTCTCACACCCTCTGAATTCACTTAATACATCATTACGGCAATTTGATGTCTTTCTATAGCGTTTTTCATGTCTGTCACTCGTCTGTCTCACGCAGCAGATATGTCTCAGTGTCTATAAATGTAACCCTGAGACATGCGTGTGACACGACACGACTCCCTGCTCTGTCTAGTCTTCATACTTTCCCCCTCTACCGTGTTTACACGTATACAGACAGTCAGATATATACAGCAGTCAGAGACCACAGCACAGATGCACCTTTCCCGCCAGTATGATACGCATCAGGTGCGACAGGTTTAGAGGCAGCAGGCAACAACCCAAGTCGTTAAATTCTGCTGTTTCGCCAGTGAACGTAGGCAGAGGTTGTTGTTTTGCACGTCACAAGTAAGTCTTAAGTCTCTGCACTCAAGTCCCAAGTCCTAAACTTTGAGTTTCAAGTCCTAAACAAGTCCTCCAGGTGCTCCGACATGTTCTCACATTTAGCATACAGACAGAAGAGTCGTCTCATCTACCTTTCAATAGACCACTTTAGACCAGAGAGCACGTCTTCGTACTCAGGTCTCCACTTGGAGTTAGAAATGAAAAGAGCTAACAGTCCTTCTCCTGCGGTGATTATGACATCATAACCAACCTGTCATGGTTTATTTTCTTTGAAGAAGCTGAAGAACGTTTACGAGGAGGAACTTATGCACTGGCACCACGCTGGAGGAAACAGCAGACGAAGAACGGCCAGTTAACAGGTGGTCACTTCCTGTCCACCACTCAACACACACACCCAGGTGAAACATGATGATTAGGTGTAAAACTCTGTTTCTACCAAACACACACTGGAAGTAAATGATTATTAGCAGGAGGCACACACACACACACACACACACACACACACCGCATAAAACCCTAAAATCCTCTCCTCCTGTCTTTGCCAGTAGCATAAACTTCAAACAGCCAATAGCTTCCGTTCATAAAGAGCCCGTTACACACACACACACACACACACACACACACACACACATACACACACACACACCTTCGCAGAGGCTCTGAAAGGCAGTAATGAGAAAGCAGCAGGTAGGCGATCCTTTTCATCCTCTCTCTCTCACACACACACACACACACACACACGCACACACAGAGGCTGTCTTGCTGTGTGTGATGACAGACAGCTGTGTGTTCAGGTTTTACAACCTGAGAGGAAGTGCAAAGTCGACAACAGAGCGACATCAAAGCAGCTGCTCAGTGTACAGTGAAGTTACAGTTTGATTCTGCACATGCTCAGTTTGGGTTGGCTTCATCTCAAACTGCGAGATTCACCACAAACTAACAAACATTAAAGCATGCAGTGACGACCGATTCAGTTTGGACTTGGACCTCTGCCCTCTCCCCAGCTGACCTCTGACTAAATTGACCTCTGGCTAAGCCACGCCCCCTCCACTCACTCGGACAAACTATCAACATTCAGTGCCCGGCGCTATGGCAGGTGTCACAGTACACGGCATTTCACAGGAGGCAACTGATGATTTTTAAGGACATAACGATCAGATGTCATTGAGAAGTAACCAAAAGGGCCTAAACTACGCATTGGAGGGATATATTCATCATTTTATTGTTGAGAAGGTCGATGAAAAGCTTAAATTACAAGCCAAAATTTACAGGTCACAGTGTACGCTTGTGAACCGCATCTGGTTGCCGTCACCATCAAAGACAACAAGTTAAAGTGCCACTGAAGTTAAGGTTTTTGGCTCAGAATATGAGAAAAGGATAACGGCCTTTTTACCATCTTTACCAAGAGTGTCTCTCCGTTAGTTTGGTGCTACAGTATTTACACTGAATCATTCAGCATAACGTTTGCCAACCTTTGTTATCTCTGCCATTACAGATAAGTTAATGAAGCTAAGCTCCAGAAGTTAACGTTAGCTTAACTAGAGCCCTTTGGACAACAGCTAACAATGATGTACGATCACCAAAGTACAAAACTAGAACAAAATAGGCTAATGAACTCCCAGCAAACAAGGTGACATGATGAACAACGCAGCTAGGAGCTAACGTTAGGCTAACTTTAGCTAACATTAGGCTAACACACAAGGTCAAAATAAACGTTAGCTAACATTAGGCTAACTTTTATTTTGACCTGGAGTGTTAGCCTAACGTTAGCTAACATTACAAAATAGGCTAATGAACTCCCAGCAAACAAGGTGACATGATGAACAACGCAGCTAGGAACTAACGTTAGGCTAACACACAAGGCCAAAATAAAAGTTAGCCTAACGTTAGCTAACGTTAGCTAGCTAAAATAAGGGCAATATCCACACTTCCCCTAGAAATACCCACTTGCACTTGGTTGTGCGCGTTCATGTTTAGGCTAGTGGTGTCCCAAAACAGAAATGAGGTAGTGGAAGTGGTTTCCAACACTTAAAACCCGCCCTAGATTCCAAAGGAGCCCCGACCCACACGAAGTGGAAGATGAAATTTCCCTGAACCCTTTGTGAAGTCAGCAACTTCGGCAAGTTTTGGAAAACAACTTGTTACTGTAAGATCGTAATGTAGGCTCTACAAACAACAGGTTGAACACAGCGTCAAAATATATAAACAAATCGACTTACCCGAACAAAATCAATCAGAACTAGAAGACGTTGTAGGCGCCTCCTGTTTTCGGCATTTTATTCTCCGTTGATTCATCAGATGAAGAATAAACATAGCACACGCCACAACACAAGTGCTGGAGCCGGCATTTCCAAACCTGAATGACTACCGGTATCTTGCGTCGCTACTACGCGTCACGTATGCCTGCACGTCGGCCACGCCGATTTGCATGAAGTGGTGTCTTGTTTCTTAGGGAAAGATCTCTACCCTAATATTTCTCACTTCCCTCATCAAGGGTTATCTCACAAGTGAGGGCACTCAATACCAAGTGGAAGATTTAAGGGGTAGAAATGGGATTGGGTCTTAGTTACAAAAGCAAGGTTTAGAGAAAGAAACATGGTGACACGGTTCCGAGCGCTGGTCTCCTGTGGGAAAGTCCTGTGTTTTGCTACCCATCCAACCGCCTGCCTCTTCACAGTATCGCTTCTGACTTTACTCCCGTCAGCAAATTGGTAACGTGATCGCAGCCTTCCCAAGTACGTGGGTGATGCATGAATTACTGCCTCATGATATACAAATATTGGTACATAACTTTTTGTGGGGAAAATGTATGAGCAGTGCACGAGAACAGCCTGGTTGGTGAAATTCTTATGTAAACTGACACTCGTGCAAACCCATGTAATAATCGTGACAGACCTATGGACACAATAATCTCACCACAAGGTCCACTTAGGAGAAAACTATGGAAAGCACCAGAGCAGCTGTTCAGGGGTCCTTGTGCTGAGAATATTTTGATCACCGCTGTTTCCAAGGTCAAAATAAATTTGATCACCAATCAATTATTTGTCATCCATCAAACAAAACTTTATTTTTTCAGATTGTTAAATGTGAGAACGTGTTGCATCTCTCTTTTTGGATCTCTTTGGGTTTTGGACTCAAACTTTTTGACTCTTTTACCATCAATGAAAATAATCATGAGCTTTGTTTGATTTGTTAGCTGACACCAGAGGCCACCACGTCTCCACCCCTCATGATGTCATGTTGCAGAGCCCCTCCATCACTCATGTGTGTTGTGTTTAGGTGTTGATGATCACCATAGTAAAATGTGACGCTGCTCCTCCGGTTTGTGCCTCACCGAAATTCAAGAGTCAGATCTGCTTTGTCTGCTTTTACTTGTTGCAGCATCCTGACTGAACTGAGACTGAAGCTGCCAACTGTGTGTGTGTGTGTGTGTGTGGTTACAGTGAAGGCAGCTCCACCCTGCAGGTGTGTGTGTGTGTGTGTGTGGTTACAGTGAAGGCAGCTCCACCCTGCAGTCTGACTGACCACAGGACATCATGAATACAGCAAGAGAGGCAGACAGACAGTCAGTGAGATGGACGGACAGGCAGACAGGCAGGCAGACAGGCAGGCAGACAGGCAGTAGGTCGGTCAGTTAACAGTCGCAGCACTACAGGAAGTAATGACTGCTTCTATTTCTGCTTCTGTTTGGACGACACACAGCCGAGGACACACACGCCCTTTTCTTACTTTGAATCTGTCTTTTTGTCGTCCATCTTGATTTATTCTCTTTCAGTCCTTCTTACCTACTTTCCTTCATCTTCCTCCTTCTTCCTCCACCACCTCCTCTCCTCCTCATCGCCATCTCCTGATACACGTCCCTTTTTTACCCTCCTCACAGCACTCCACTTTCTTTTGGCATCATCCTCCTCTTCATCAGTCCTCTCTCCTCCTTCCTCCTCTAATCTCTACTACTCCTCATCTTTCAGCTGTGGTCTTTTCCATGTAACATTTATTTTCATCTTCAAATGTGTGACTTTGTAATTTCCTGGACGTCCCTGCCCAACACACACATGATGCAGCATTTAATATGTTGATGTGTCAGTTATTTAAAATGTAGATAAGGTAAATATGTTTTAAAGAAGTTACGATATATAATAGAAGATGGGATGAATGTCACAAGGCTCTGCTGCCCTAAATCTGCCTCCCAGGCTGTGCTCTCCCTGACTTTTCCACAGTCATGGAAAACCTGGAAAGGTCAGGGAATGTCACCATCTCATTTTCCAGGCCTGAAAAAGTCACAGTATTCATAAAAATGATTGAAAGTTTTGGAAGACCGTGATGAAGTTAATTGTTACAGTAAACCTCCAGAGATAACCTTCCATGTGATGTAACACACTGGTGAATTTGTTTTTTGTCAGTTAGCTGTTGACTTAGCGTAGCTCTGATATGCGTCAATGTAGGGCTGCATGATGTTTTAGTTCCAGAACTGACGTTGCGATGTGCAAAAGTCACATCGAAGATCGCGCAATGTCAAGTAAGGCAAATGAACTCGACTTATTTGATGCCTGGTCCAAATGGAAAACCTGCACAGTTCTCATTTTCCAGGACGTATACTGGCCGAGCCCTCTGCTTTTACATGTTACTTTTACATTTGATGTAGTTTTGCATTTGTTATGGCAGGTGAGACTCTCCTGCGTGTGTGTGTGTGTGTGTGTGTGTGTAGAAAAGTACCGTAACCTCGCCACCAAGTGCAGCAGACAGAGTGAAGTGCATGCTGTACTGAAATGAAATTTTTTATCATGGGTCCTTGAAAAGTCACAGAAAAGTATAGAAATTTTGGTGTCTACTTCACATGTTCAGCCTCACCAAGGCAAGATTTATTCTGGGTGAAGGAATATTCAGAGTTCCCACAGTCAAGGAACAAACATGATCAGTTACTTCAGGTCAGGGAAAAAATGTGCCTAAATATTTATTGTAGCATCAAAAATGAGTTCTTTGTTGGGTTGCAGTGACGAGAGTGGAAAGAACTGGAGGATACGTTGCATTTGTGAGTGAGTTTCTGTAGCATTTTGTCTTACTTGATTTTAGTCCTGGCAAGTTCAAAAGATTTTTTTGCATCAAATGCACCAGTCTTGTATGCAATGCCTTCTACTGGTTTCAGCCATGTTGCAACATCTTGGTTAAACAGACAATTCTGCTTGTATTTGCACCTCCCCATGTGGTCTGGGGAGCAGTTGGTAGCTAGCAGACAGTGGATCCTCTGCTGTGAGCATCGCGCCCAGAAGGTATGAGTGTTGTTAATTCTGCTGTCCTGATCTGAGTGATGTTAATGTGAGAGACGTTCGGTACGACTGTTATGAATTCTTTAAGCTTTTAAAGGCAAGGTCAGAAAAAAAAATTCATAAAATCCTACTTCCCATGTTTTAGCATTTTAAAGACTATTGAAAGATGATTTAAGACAATTAATACCAATTAATTCCTTATTTTCAGATGAATTTAATCAATTCCTTTGAAGACTTTTTAAGGATCTTCGGGTACCTGATGGGAATAACTCTCCATGATGGTCATTAGGACACACTATGTTCCTACACACTAAAATCCCTCCAAACCCAAACTCAGCTGGCACCAGACATCAAAATGAGATGAAGGACTCACATCGGAGAGACATTAAAGTTTGGTTGGAATGAAAATCAGGTTGAGGATATTTTAACAAAGATGATCCACCTGCAGGCTCAGACCAAGAGGGAAATATTTAATCATCACTCCCCAATATTCTCATATAAACAGACCTACAGGAAGTGTTGAGGCCAGAGTCTCGACGCCAAACTCTAACTATGATCTGCTGTTGAAATAAACATTTAAAACATCAGTTGTCTGATGCACTGAATGTCAAGATGACTTCAAGATGACGTTTGCATGAAACATTTGTAAGACACTGGATTTTGGTTATTTAGGGCCCGTCCCAATACCCCCCCTTGGCCCTACCCCTACATTTGCGTGTTCCCACGAGGGGTAGTGGTGTCCCAATTCCTTTTTGCGTGTAGGGGTAGGGGGCATAACGAGGGGTAGTGGGTATGAAACTAGCCCTTCAGAGTGAGGGATTTCAGATGCTGACTTGCCAGCGAGGGGTAGATGTCGCCATGGCTACCACCGAGCAAGAAACGGGGAAAAAAGTTCATACATAGCTAACGTTACTGTCGTCAGGTTGCTTGTTAGCTAGCTAGCTAGCTCGCACTATCTGGCGCCTGTCATCTGTCCTGTTCTGCAAAATTGTCGGACTTTTCACATTACGATAACACACCAGCTAGCATAACTATGCTGCCTCGTAATGTTAGCTGCTTAGCTAGCAAGCAGAAGTCCCCTGTCGTCTGTCGTTCATCAAACGAAGCATGATGAATGCGGCAAACGCGATCGGTAGGATGAACTCAACTGGAGACTTCATTGTAGATGCCGGTTGGAAATGTAGATGGCTCACAGCTTCCTGTTTAAAATAGTTATGTATGCGTGAATGTAACCGACGCGGTGACGTAGTGAGTGGTGTCCCAATTCCTAGGGAAAGATTTCAACCCCTACCCCTCGTTGCTTCATTTTGAGGGCTAAGGGGTAGTGGGCAAGGGGGGGTATTGGGATTGGGCCTTACAGAATTTAAAACGTCACCTGTTGTCAGTACTCTACATCAGATGTTGTCTTGACATTGACCAACCTAAATTCAACCACATATCAATGTCAGACGTCATTGGTGACCAGATAACCCTCCATTATACAACACTACACACACACACACCAGTGTAGCTCTCCGTCTACATTATCCTCAGAGTCTTGGTTCCAAACTAAAGGGATAAAAATATATTTGTGAGGAATTTTAAATGTTAAAATGAGAGACCCGCCGGTACAACTTCCTCTCAGTCCCAGCCAATAAGGATTCAGAGCCAAGTGGGAGCTAATCTGAGAGTGTTAACTGTGCTGTTCTGTGGATTTCAGGAATTCTGAGACAGATTTAGTTCTTCAGTCAGATCGCCGCTGGATGTTACAGTAAACTTCATGTTACAGCTCACTCCACCCGTCACCCTGTCTGAAAGGTGGAGAGAAAGTGCACGTACTGTACGTCAGGTTACACAACAGGCTGATGGAGGAGGGTCGAGGACACGGAGGTAATGATACTGTTCAAACATCTCCATCTGTAACTGTGATTTATTGGGAACAACTGAATCTTTCCTGCTCTCCGCTCCTCTTCCTCCATCCCTCCTCTCTGCATCCTGCTGTCATCCCTCCATCACTCCTCTCACATTCTTCCTCCCGCCTCCTCGCCTCTGCTCAATCTGGTTTTTAACGACACAGTCGACAACCAATGCCGGGAACAGCCTCGCTCCCAGGGGGGAAACAGCTGGAAGTGACACAAGATGAAGGTTTAGGACCCCAGCCCCTCCTCATGCCTGCTGAAAGAAGAGCAGCAGAAACCAAACAGCGCTCACACCTGGACTGACAGCCGCCCGTCAGTTAAACCTGTGTGTGTATGTTCTGTTTCAATGTGTTGAAGATGCAGGTGCACTCGCACTCACAACACAGCTACGGAAACATGAATACATTTCATATTTTAAAATGCAGGTAATCAGGAAAGGAGTAAAGAATCATGATCATGATTTGGCTCTACATTCATACGAAAAGTGAACACCTGGCTCCAGGGTGAAAGTCCAGGGTTTGTTGGACCCATACACTCTCCTCCCCGCCGCCCTGTGGGGACTTTACAGCTCCTTATATTATCTTATTGCCAACAGCATTTCAAACTGACACAATCCTGCGGTGGAACAAACTGCTGCAACGGGGAGCTTTTGGCGTTGGTGTGCGATGCGATACGACTCTGGTCCTTTACATAAACGTCAGTCCAAAGGCTGCTGTAGGCAACTGAGAAAGTCAATGAAGGTCTCAGTTTTTAAGTCACGTTACAATCCATTCACTCGTTGGCATTTAAAAATTATTAAAACGTGTAAAAAGTTATAAACAGAAACTTTAATTCTATTAAACTTAGTAAATGAATGAGAGGAATCAAATCATGTTTTATGCCTCCGCATCAGTGATAGCCGTGGCTGGATGCATTATGTTTTTGGGTTTACCGTGGGTCCGTCCCATCCTTGTGAACACGATATCTAGAGAACGCCTCAAGGGAATGCCTTCAACTTTGGCACAAACGTCCACTTGGACTGAAGAATGAACTGAATTTTGTGGTCGTAAGTCAAAATGGTTTTACCATTGTGTCTAACAGGATAAAATAATGAAGATCAAAAGGTCAAAGGTCAGCTGTGACATCATCATGTTTTAACGTCATATCTCAGGAACAGAAGGGGGGACATTTGGTCAGATACTGAATTGGTAACTGAATTTTAATGTTCATAGGTCTCAAAGGTCACTGTAACCTTGTCTGTCTCATTAATGTGAATGCAATATCTCAAGGGCACTGAGAGAGAATTTCTTCAGATTTGGCACAAACGTCCACTTAGTATCAACAATGAACTGATTCAATTTTAGTGGTCAAAGGTCAACGTGACCTCATCTGTCTCACTCTTGTGAACGCAATATTTTAAGAACACATGGAGGGAATTTCTTCAAATTTGGCACAAACGTCCTCTTGGGTTCAACGATGATTAGATTTAGGTGGTCAAAGCTCAGTGTGACCTCAGAAAACATGTATTTGTCCATAACTCAAGAGTTCATATGCTAATTATGACAAAACTTAACACAAATAATGAAGGTGAAAAGGTCAAAGGTCAGCTTGACTGTGACATCATCATGTTTTAACATCATATCTCAGGAACAGAAGGGGAGACATTTGGTCAGATACTGAATTGGTGACTATAATCTTGAAACTGTGCTGACTGTACAGATCTTCTGTGTGTGAAGCATCCATGTTTTCACTGACATGGATGGAGACTGTCAGAGACACTGGACTGGTGGGCGGAGTCATACACCTATGGGGCGGTAATTTAAGTTTGTTGCATACTGAAATAACCAAAAATCAAATTCTGGCCTACAGTGTAAATCCTGTCTAATGGACAAAAAGAAGCTTCACGTCCTCTCCTCACTGGATATGTGGCACGCTGCGTACTGGAGGAGGTTTGTGACCTCTTTAACTCGTTAAGCCCTGATCATTATTATTATGACTGGTGGCACTATGACTGTTATTAGTCTCTGCTCTCCAAGAAGAACCCCTCATTTCCCCAAAGCTCAGTGTTTCTGGAATTCTGAAGCAGTTTTATGATGGATGAGTGAGTATTTCTAAAGTTACATAACAATCTTTGGACAAGATTCATGACCGTGAAACATACCTGTAAGATTTGTTTCCATGCAGCTCACAGTGTCTCTGCCTACTAAGCGTTTGCCTCCAGATGTCTGCAGTAAGCTGTTATCTCTTCAAGGGACAAGGCTGACTTACAGTTGAGCCTCCACACAGAGTCTAGGCTGCTGTGAGCGTCTATTTTTGTGTGGTAGTGTGTCTGCATCGCTCTGCAATTACACCTCCAGGATGCTAGTTGGCGTTTCTATGCCACTGTGTTGAAGTGCGGTAAAGTTTGATTGATCCAACTAACACACCCAAAACACCAATAAAAGACAACATTCAACAGAAGTACAAAGTTTGGCTCCATTATAACTCACAAGGTTCACCGACAAAACAATTGTCTTATAATGCTAATGTTATTAGCATACGCCAAGACATTTTAGATTGCATAAATTAGCTTGGAGGCTAGCTGACTCATCATCATCCTCACTGTGACCTCGTCACATGTCCACGTTTGGTCATGGACTTTCCACGTCCACATATGGCGTCCAAGGTACCCTGGGTGTGTTGGTTGTTGACGTTCTGGGACGCTGTGTCAACTTCAGCCTGTTACATGCATTGTCTGTTTTCAGTTTGCATACAGTCTCTTTCAAAATAAAAGCACTATGTCGGCACAACACCGCCAGCAGTTGGGTTTAGGAAAAAAAAGAACAGGGTTTGGCTTTACAATCTTACAGGAAGTGAACACCGGCCTCCTGGGTGAAAGTCGGTGGTTGTTGGACCCATCTAACACCCCTCCCACCCACCATACTTGGACTTTCACCTCCTTAACTTGCGCTGTTGTCCGGCTGGGTTTATTGAGGTCCCTGGGTGCTGTTACAGAACTGGTTACGTATAATATCGACGTGGAAGGATGGCTTTTATTCGTTGGTGTCTGATGCCGGAAGTCACTGACCAAGCGCCAGAATTCAACGACTTCAGAGTGAGACCAGGTTGCATTTTACCATCGTTATTACTTTTTGTTTCTTACATGTGAAATTGAAGCAAATGAAGCCTTGTTTTTCACTGAGGAAAATGGTTTTTGCTTTATGAAAATCAACAGAATGTCGCTATGATATGTAGTTAGGTAAACATCAGGCGACAGTAGGGTACACCTGTACACAGAGTCTCCCTTGTAGGTATGACATTGATTTAACACAGAAGTATAATGTGTTCACACCAAATGCGACTTTTCGCATCTCGTTGCTCGTGTGAGTTTGAACACTAGAATTTTTTGTGTTGACACATCATATGCGCGAATAAGTCACGTCATACATGCGTAAAAACAGCTGAATCAATGACTGAAATTCCGCTGGTACGTCCTCAGCGTCATACATCCCTGGAGGATCTCAATGCTGATTGGCTATCGTGATGCAAATGATGTGCTGAAGTTCAGCTCTTTCAACCCTAGTGAATAAGCTATGACCTAAATCGCACTACTTCCTTCATTTCACATCATTCACGTTGCGTCCATCGTGCTGACTGGCGGGACTTTGTGTCTAATGGTGTCTTTACATTGACTTTACATACTTGAGCAAAAATTCATGTAGGAGATACGACTCTGCGCTCTTTCACGCACTGCAACTATTCTTTATTTAATTGATTGCAATTGATGTCTCCCTTACCTTAACCAAATGTTTAAGTAGTTGTTGAAATAAGTTTTCGTGTCTCTAACCTGAAGTGAACCCTTTTCTAACCACTTCATTGAGACCAGCAGGTGAATCTTGTGAGGAACCAAACAACCGCTCGTCCGTCTGTCACCACGACGGTCACATTACTATCAGCAACAGAAGCACCAGTAATGACAGCGCAAGTTGCTCAACTAATATGAGGCCTAAAAGAAAAACACTTATAACTTGCAGCTCTTAAGGAAGCAGGAAGCATGTCATTTGTCTGTTTGTCGGGAACTGAGGGGACGCTGTGTTAGCATGAGAAAATATTCGAAGCATCCTCGAGTCAATGACTGTAATCTGCACACACTCGTGTTAGCAACAGGTTTGAGACGTTTGACACAGAGAGCTTTAAGTGAGCTGAATTATTCCTGCAGCACAGAAATAGTATGCATACTTTTAATAAGGTTTTTAAAGTTATGACTAAGAGACAAGCTTTATTTTTACTGTGTTAATAACAGCTTTGAACTCAGGTCCAGAGTCATTCTGTGGCCTTTTCATGTTCCAGTGGGAGCCCATGTTGGTCTGTGGCGATGATGTGGCAGTGATGCCATCGCAGCGTTCATGTCATACAGAGGAAAAGACGGATAGGAAATACAGTTGTGTTCAGCTTTCAGAGGGGCAGAGGGTTTCTAAATTGGGTTTGTGAAACATCTGAAAGGGACTCTGATTTGTAAAGACTTTAATACTTTACTAATTCATTTGTAATGACTTTCAACTTGTGAATGCATTCTGTAAAGTGTGTATCTGTAAAGATGTTGTATCACTTCTTAGTCTAGAACTCTTGCTGTTATCTAATAGTGGAGGTATCTTTATGAACCATCTTTGGGTTCTAACCTCTCCTGAACAATGTCCTTACTTTAGATTTCTTCTACCTTAACAGTTGTAGAACTCCCTTTTGCCTCTCGTCCCTCCATCAGTGGTGACGTGGAGCTGAGCTGATAACACTCAGCAGTCAGATACAGCTGCTCCTCTTTCACCATTTATGGATGTAAGCTTCTCTAACGACACCTGAGCATTTACTGAAGTCATAAGAAAAGTTGTTGTACAACTAACATGAGTGGGTTAAAGAGACTGGTTGCCATGGACACAGACACACAGACCAAGTACATTTATTTATTCAGTTTATTTTTTTTGTTTGCACACACACAAAGCTGCATAAAATCCCAATAGTAAAAAAGAAAAAAATTAGAGATGTGTCAGGAGAGGTGGAGGAGGCCACAGATTTATACAGACGCACCTCTCCTCAACTTCAGGAGACAGTCAGTGTCAAAAAAGGTAAAAAAGTAGAAAAGAAACTAAACTAACTTTATACAGAAAAATACAACAAAAGATAGTAAATGGCAATGGGAAACACACCGAGCAGTCAGTGAAAAATCATCCAATAAAAAACAAGAAATACATAAAACAAACAGTGCAGAGAGAAAAGAAAAAAGGGGGTAAAATATATATTATATTTATTTATATACGAGTCATAGTAGACTAACTTGATCCTGTTTAAGGGTTAGCCATAGACCTTCCCATGGACTCAAATCCAGCTGTTAGCAGCTGTTTGCAGTGGCATGGATGCAGACTGAACACTGTGTGTTGACGTCAAGGTGTCAGATGTATTAACAGGTAAAAGTGAAACAAAGTTCTCAGCTTGTTAACAGTTGTCTCTGCCATTTTCTCACTTTCACTGCAGACTGTGAATGTGCAGAGTGTGTGTGTGTGTGTGTGTGTGTGTGTGTGTGTGTGTGTGTGCTGTGCCTTTTTATTGTTGCCAGGCAACCACCCCATCACCTCCTCACCCTAACCTTCCTGTGTAATCAATCTACAGTTTCTGTATCCTGCAGTAATCAGTGTGTAGCTGCTGCCATGTTGAGGCAGAGGGTACTGTCTGTAGCTCTGGTTGAGGGTGAGAGGCTGTCAGCAGATAAACAGAGATCTGTGTGGGTACATGAGACCCTAAAAAAGAGGCTGGATCATGGGGAGTACCACCAGTTGGTCCAGGAGCTTCTCCTCCATCATGGACGTTTACAGTACTGCACTTATCTGCTGTTTTCTATTGAGATGGTGCTAACTGTGCTTTGTAAAGTCGTTTAGCTCTGGGTATCCAGCAACCACTACCACCAGTTTCTCCTCCATTGGTTACCAACTGTAAACTTGTCGTGACCACCACAGAAGCCCCGCCTCTCAGATCATCTCATTGGACAATGGGGGGAAAGCAGAGATGACGTGGGGCGCTATTCTGCGCTGAGTTGATGTTTTTTAACTTGAGAGACTTTGCCAGAGTTCAGAGTGCTCTGGCAAAGACGCCGGGCGCTTAGAGCGGAGAAACTGGACCTGCTGACTAACTTTTCACACACCCAGATTTATTTATTTTTTTCAATAATGTTTCATTTTTTTTATAATAAAAATATAATAAACTTGTTGATTTTATTACATCTCATTTTATTTTTCCGATCAGTCCAGAGGATGACCACCTTTTTCCATTCTTTTTCCATACACTGTCCTCACACATTGACACACAACCACACTTTATAAATCTAGTTTCACCTTTTAATTCCACCAACCTAAAAATAAGCAATATGAATTAATGAAATACCAAACTAACTAGTTTCCTCCTACTTTTAAAATATAAGAAATGAGGCCATTTCCAATGAATATCGCTCAGATTTCTTTATACGTTAACTATCTAATACTTTAAAGGTCAAACTGTGTCTGTTGGATTTCATTATGCTGCATATTTCTGTGAATAAAGGGGAGTTTATCGGTGTGTCAGTGTTGAAGGAAATGATTTGAAAACGTGTCGTGGCTTCTCGAGTTTGTCCTCGAGATTTTCCATGAAAAAGAATTTGACTCTTCTTCTTTTCAAAGACATTCAGCCAACATTTCCCTCACCTCACTCTGTGCCAGCGTTCAACCTGTGCACGACTCCTGCGTTATATAACGAGTCACTTCACTGCAGATAAATGTGAATAAATGACAGAGTTTTGTTACCTTTTCATAGCATTTAAAACCGAATAAGAGTAAACATAAAACTTCATAAAGTCCTCCCTCAGTGCCCAGCCTTCCCTCTGGCCACTTTGTCTGTCATATAAATTAGTTATGGTGGTTGCAGTCTTTGCAGAGAAAAGTCTTCGTCTAATGTTTAATAAATTTGATAATGAGTTGTCATTTAATAACGAGATATTTGCACATAAACCCAGTAATATCATTCGTCTCTTCCTCCTCTTCCTCTTGTGCAGGAATCCCAAACATTTTCATGGTCTCTCTGCAGCTCCGCTCTGCCAGGGAAATTACAGAGTTGGACATTTTGCTCCACTGATCACTCAGACTTTATTGCTATACGGCTGTGCAATGTGCTTTAATTAGATCTTACATGATGTATCTGCCGAGCGTCTGCGGAGCTGTGTCCCTCTCTGGGGCCAAACGTGCTGTTCTGCATGAGCGAACTGATCTGACCTCCCAACATGCTAAACTTAAACCTCTTCAAACTCTGAACCAGCCAATCAACTCGCAACTAATTACTGACAGCTCTGTGAATGCAGCGTCCGCTCGGACGAGCTTTTCAGGAATCAAAGCCTTTGTGTACATTTATAGAGCTGAGGAGAAAATGTTCATGATTCTGCACCCTCTAATTTAAGTCCCATTATTTTTTAGGTTCAATCATCAGCTTCACAACAGCGACGTATTTAGTTCGGACTTCACAGAGAGAGAAAACACCATTGTATTGTGCTGGATCTGAACCCATGGGCTTTATTATCAATCAATCAATCAATCAATCAATTTTATTTATAAAGCCCAATATCACAAATCACAGTTTGCCTCACAGGGCTTTACAGCATACGACATCCCTCTGTCCTT
>NC_065523.1:39118289-39159337 GCF_006386435.1 Epinephelus moara
AACAAACTTTAGTACGTAAGGATGATTCATTATGAACGTGAACAAACTGAAAACGATCAGATAAATAAGATTTAAACCAGCTTAGTGCAGAACCTTTTAGGCCAGTTATTAGAGTGTGTAAAGAAAACGCTGCTCATATTTTAGCATCTCGTTATTTCAGACTGTTTTAATCTGCACAAACTTTAATTACAGCGAGTTTATTCACACACACTTTATTCTAAACATCATAGAAGCTTCGTTCTAATTTAGTCAGAACAGTGTCAGAATTTTGATATTAAGATTCAAGACAATTATTTTCACCGTTTCATGTTGCATTTAGAGGCAGTGGAAGATGTAGTGGTTGCTTTCACGCTTCTTTAATTCCTGCTCAGATCGGCCAAGAGAGGGTCACCAACATGGGGTCCTTTGATCAGATGTGTGCTCGGTACCCGGTATCCTTCTGCTTGTATAACACATCAATTTCGAAGAGTAGAACAAAGCTGATTAATTACAAAACTCTATTAAAGACTTCCTCTAGTGGAAATGTCACGTGGCAATTGCCAGAGATGCCACCTGCAACTGCTGTAATATAAAGAGCAAGAAGGGTGTGTCAAACTTTCACCTGAGAGCCCGCTGGTCATATTCTGTGTGAAAGCAAAAGTCAGTGGACGTGACCTTACATCAGCAACAACCGTAACAACCACATTCTTTTGTTGTCTGAACGTAAAGAAATAAACCCAATAATCAAATGATTCTGTATGTTGTGAGTTTATTTTGAAACAGACTGTATGCATGTAACAAGCATTAACTGAGGTGCCGTCTATGAACGTTCAAAGCTGACACAGGGTACCTAGCGTGTCATATTTTGATGTTTAGGTGGTATTTGACGAGTTGGGATGAGAACATGTTAGTGAGGCCGCTGTTTGAAAGGCATAGTAACTCAACAGCGGAGGTTAAGTCTAGGCAACAAAACTACTTGGTTAGGTTTCAAAAATATATGTTTTGGAGAAGAGAAGAGAAGAGAAGAGAAGAGAAGAGAAGAGAAGAGAAGAGAAGAGAAGAGAAGAGATGAGATGATGACCATGGGTCGAGGGAGCGTCCCAGGACAGAGCTGGTCCTCTTATCAGTCTGAGTCTCTTCCTGTCAGCTGTCGAGATGCTGCTGCCTCAGCAGACCACTCCATAGAAGATGGCTAAAGCCACAGAGTCTTAGAAGGTTCTCAGGAGTGTCCCCTGTCCTCCAAAGGACCTGAGTCTCCTCAGCAGATACAGTCTGCTCTGTCCTCTCTCGTGTATCAAAGCTGTCTGTTCAGTCCAGTTTATAGTTCAGGTGAACACCCAGGTGCTTGTATGATTTCACCATCTCAGTGTCCATTATCTGGATTAAAAAAAGGTTTTATATCACAGGGTTAAACACATCATGACGTGAGAAACGTAACCTCATGATAACGTTACATTAAAACTACTTTGACTTTGGTTTCACGTGGGACACAAACAACAATCTCCTCGATCAAAGTCCTGTGTTTGTTTGACCCGTTTACTTTCTATTACCTTTACATTATGAGGGATGAGCAGTTGAGGGTGCACAGGTAGCTGCAGGATAGCGGCTGAAGGAGACGGAGGCGGGGTCTAATTTGTATGTTCATCGATCTTGTGGGGCGGCAGTAGCTCAGTCCACAGGGACCTGTGTTGAGAACCAGAGGGTCACTAGCTCAGGACCCCATCCAGACCAAATATGGAGGTTGGACTGGTAGCTGGAGAGGTGGCAGTTTGCCTCCTGGGCACTGCAGAGGTGCCCTTGAGCAAGGCACCAAACCCCAAACTGCTGGGCGCCTGTCCTTGGCCAGTCCCTTCACTATGACGTCTCTGCATTTAATGCATGTGTAGATCCTGTTTGTGCATGTGTGTGTGTGTGTATTTCAGGTGTGTGTGTGTGACAACAGAGTAAAAAAGGTGCAGAGTTTTTAGGGGTTGCATCAAAATTAATTTCCTGATTATGAATGTCCCAAATTTGTAAGCCAACACAAGTGATGATGTCATCAGCCTCACTGTAACACGACTCAAGACCGTTTCCTAACACGTTCTATAAGAATAAACAGTATAAGATACAGTAAGTGTTTCTATACGCCTAAACTCATTTACTTAACGTGCTGTAACTCGACTGTGCGTATGAACTGCAGTTATTATGATGTATAATTGACTGAAAACACCACACAGTGAAGACACTGTAGCCGTGAGTAAAGTCCATGTGGAGCGCTGCTGAAATGGGACTGATGTGTTTTTTTCATCAGAGACACTCTGGAACAAAAGCTAAATGTGTGTATATGAGTGTGTGTGACGCTCTGAGGATCCGATCAGAGCTGGAGGTCGATCCGGGGAATGATGAGGTGGCGCTTTCCTCCCTTTCTTCTTCTTTTCTGCCTCGCTTTCTTCCTGAAAGACAGATTGCATTCCATCCCCTTCCCTGTAAAAAAAGGAACAGGCAGACACATGGATAATGTGAAGGTATCTGCAGCGTGTGTGTGTGTGTGTGTGTGTGTGTGTGTGTGTGTGTGTGTGTGTGTGAGGGAGGGAGAGAGAGAGAGAGGAGGAGTGAATTAGAGGCTTGCTTGGCCAGCTTCAGACTGTGCAACGTGTCTGCTGCTGCTGGATCAGATGGCAGAAAGCTGCTGCTCTGTGTCTCCCTGCAGATCTTCTGCTCCATAATGGCTGCTTTCTGCCTAATTACAGCTCACCTGCAGCCCGGACGGCGCTGCACTCAGCCTGCAGCGGGGGGGCAGGCCAGAGAATCGCCCATATAAACCTTTATTTGGACTGGGGGGGAAAATGCAGCTGCTAAAAAAGGGCTTTTATTATTGAGAGCCAATAACAATCATAATGTGTCCAAACCCACAATTGTGCAGGTATTTCAAAGCCGACTGCAGCCCCTCGCTCCGAAACATCTGGTTCACTCAGACGAAACTGTGAAGCTCTTTTACAGTCTCTACATGTCGATCTATCTATGTTGGATGTGACTATGTGGAGATAAAGGTGCAGCACTTGTCATCGTGCACTAAACAGAAAGGTCAGTCTGGTGTTGGATCTCAGCAGGAAGTGTTTCCTCTCGTTACTATACCATCTACATGAGTTTCCTTCAGCTTCAGTCTGCAGGTTCTCACCAAGTAACAAGTTTCTTCACATTAAGTCTCTGCACCAACTGAAATACTTCCAGTGTAAGCATGTGGTCGACTTAAAGGCCAAATAATCTGCAGTAAGTTTATGTCCGTGCATCGTCTGTCCAAAAGCAACAAGTTGGAGCACTGAACTTTGGGTCGTGTGTTCACCGGGATGTAAACTGTGAACCTGCTGAATTAAAAATGAGCCGTACTTTGTTGACCTCTGGTTAAATTCTTAGGATCATAATATCGTCAGTGTGGTCCACTGATTTCAGACTGTGGGGGGTTCAAACCTTCAGGTCACTTAAAGGACTTTTTTTTTTGTTGTGTCAGTGTTTCATAGATTTGCAACCCAGGTGCCAGAAAAGTGTTTGCATTGTATGTTTCTGCAAACCATGTGGATATTTTGACACTTTAGGTTTTAACAACTCCGTGGTTAATGTGGTGTTAGGTTCAGTGTCACGCAATCCACCGTTCCCTCCACCTCCTGACGACAGAGTCACTTTAGAAACGTTGATATGACACGTATGAAACATACAAATGTAACATACTTGTGGAAACGTACCATGTCAACATTTTCTTCTGGCAACTGGGCTGAAATTTGTGTTGTGCTAAAAATCGGAACTCCCACCGAACCAGTTTTACACATCAGAGTGCGAGGGAGTGCTACTGTGTGTGAGAAAGTTGTACGAAGCTTTTTGTGACTCCAGGGGGAGCTCTGCTTGAGGCTACGTTAGCAGCAACTAGCGTAACAGAGTGGAATCCCCAGAATTGGCCACTGACGTCATTAGACTGTGATATTTGGTTAAATTTAGGTTGTGATGTCAGGTGACCAAAAGTCAGCGTCTAATGCCAACAACACACGACGTTGATATTTTGTTGGTTTTAAGTTGTGTTTCTATGTAACCAATCCAAAACGGATTCTAAACGTCTCATGCTGACATCATCGTGACGTAGATTGCAAACATTTAGTAACGTCATTAGACATTTAAACTATCGTCAACCCGATTTTCATTCCAACCAAAATTTAACATATATCTGACGCAAGAGTCCAAAATCTCGTTGACGTGTCATGGATGTCCAGTAACAGCTGGGTCCAACCAACCAGTCAAGTTGCATTGTGGGTAATGTAGATGGCATTTTTTGACAAGGAAGAAGAATGTGACATATAAAGACGATATCTCTGGTTCTGCTGCATTGATTTATGTAATAACTGACCATTGACAAACGTCCCCATCTTTAGCCCCACTCTTTACACAACACTAAAACCTCCGCTTCACCAGATTAGCTCTGGTTCTTGAACCAGTTCTGTTCAGGATTCTTAGAACCTCGGTGCCATTGAATGGACAAGCCCACATTTCAACTGAGCAGAATCATTGTAATCAAGAATGTGTCATCACAGGGGGCGTTGCATGATGCACAGTGGAAAGTAATCAGTAGTAGCCAGGTGGTGGATCACATTTACCACCTGTCTAACTTTTGTTCTGTTTCTACAGATATTTGTTTTACCCAAAAACATGCATGCACCAACTATTAATGATAAGATGATTCCTCATTTCCATCCTCTCTTTCCAACCTGTAGACGATGTCATGCCCATTGATGTCATCAAGGTTCACACTTCAGCTCAAGGAACGTGCTGTTGTTTTGGTTCCAGCTGGGAACCAACTTTTCAGAATCCAAACCAATTTATTTTTGGTCCAATTGCTCCAAATTATTTAAAAGTAGGTGTGGGAACTGGAATGGAACCAGTTCCATGTTGGTGGGAAAGGGTTATACGTGCTGTAGTAACCAGCTGAAAGTTACCTGGTTCCAAAACCAGAACATAAAGCCCACCTTATCAAACCCCCAGGAACAGCACCAGGCTCTGAAGCCAATTTGACATTAAGATTTTGACTTCTAGGTCCTTTGCATGATGCCGTGTGGCCCAAAAAGACTGTTTCCCATTGACTTACATTGTGAATTAGGCGATACATTTTTTATTTGTGCATCTCAAAGTGCGAAATGGCTTGATTCACTATCCGGATTTGATCCATTTGGTCTGATAACATTTCAAGAAGAGCTGCACGATTAAATCATTTTCGCCCCATTCAAGTTAGCAAGGGGCTAAACAGGAAGTTAGCTGTTCAGCTGGCAGAAGTCCCCCATACGTCTACTTTATTGGCCCAACAATGCAGAAGATCTGGGTAATTTTACACCCAGGAAGTTGAACCTTTTTGGCTTCAGGCGCCACTGAGGCCCCGCCTCCAACGCTTTATCTAGTTCTCTTCAAACATCCGTGGCTAATATGGATCTGAGAGATCAATAAGAAGATCTCGGCTACACAATTAACATAACAGTCCTGTTCTCTTACGGACACTCGCTGTTGATGAGTCACCGATCAAGATCGGAGTTTCCGATGTACGATCCGGCGACACCTTGTCAGATGGCAGTTAAAGGGGCACTGCAGCAATTTAGAAGAAGAAGAAGAAGAGGCTGAGATGTCCTGACTCTCTGTCCAGTATGTTCAACTCTGAAAATGCTGGACCCTACAGTTCCCATGATGCAACTTGATGGTGTCTTTTCATTGGAACCTCCCTATCTAATAATGCCTACTTGTCTCTAACTCTCTCACGCCATGTTTGTGATGCAGAGATGGAAAGTAAAGCAAACATTTTGTCAGTATGGTGAGAGAAATTTCATAAACTGAAAATATACAGACACGTCAGTTTTGGTGCTGAGCCTGTCACATGATGACAATCCTGAACATGATACAGGGTCATCTGAAGTCATTAAACAATGCAAACAAGGAGGCTTTCCAAAGCAGAGGTCAAACTTTTACCCTGACCAGAAATAAGCTCAGCTAACTCTACTAAAGAAACCAAACACTTCAGAGCCCTCAGACATGTTCAGCACATGTTCACAGTCTGTCACCTAAAACTATAAAAGCAGTTTGGAAAACTAAAACAACAAATCTACAACCAAAAGCTCATTTAAAACATTCAGGAACCAAAACTGGACGAAAGCTGTGATCCGCTCAGACATTAGTTTGTCAACTAACCCTAAAGCTGAAGCTCCAGAAGCTCTAAAACTCCACTGAAATCAAAGTGAATCAGGAAGTAGAAATATAAAATGTGGATTAAAGCCGTGGCTGCTGGAGAGAGGAGAGGAGATCCTCCTCCGACCCTCCGATGCTCTTCAGGATCAGGTTTCCTCCGGCTCAGCCCCCCTTTCCTCCTCTGATCCAAGCTCCAACCCTTCCACTGTAGAATTATGGAAGGAGGGACCTGCTGTTTTTTCTCCTTCTTTTCTTCTGTGTGTTTTTTTTTCTTTGAAGGAGGGGTCCATTCTTGTCTTCCCTAAACGTGAGCGGCAGCAGCGGGGTAATGAGGGTGCGTCCCCGGTCGGTCCAGTCCCCAGCACCTCCCAGTTCTTCAGGCTCCCATATAAAAACCCTGGTGGAAAGTGAGTGTAGGCAGTAGGGAGTTTTCTGCTGGGGTCAGGAGGACTGTGAACAGACGAGCGGACCCTGCCCCAAACACCCGTGTATGAGTGGAGTGTAGCAGGAAGAGAAAACATCCCCAACTTTTTTCCTCTCTTGCCTCAAAGAGTCTACATGTCTAGTGGCATCTAGACATGTTCAGCTTTGTGGATTTGCGGCTGGCGCTGCTGCTCAGCGCAGCGGTGCTCCTGGTCAGAGCCCAGGGCGAGGACGACCGTAAGTCTCATCACTGTTTACTGGAGCTTCTCAAGCCTTTTTTTTTTTTAAACTGGTTTTTGAAAATGGATTTTCTCTTCATGGGTGGACGGCTGCTGAGAACTTAGACAGAGAGAAGAAGAAAGGAAAAAGTTTGACTCAGAAATAAGAACTTTGATGTGTGCTGCTCGTTTGTCTTTAGACAGATCAGTAGGTAGATGAGTGTGTGCAGCAGTGTGAGCAGTACAGGGTGTACATAATGCATTCTCCAGAAGGCCCCCCTCTTTCTCTCTCCTTGCATTTGTCTCTGTCCCCCCCCCCCCACCTCCCCCATGCATGCAGAGCGAGTTGCTGCAGGTTTTCCAGGCTTTCCTCCAGGCGAAGCTTTCTAACGGAGACTAGCACAAATGCATGTTTGATCCCATTTGAGCCCCAAAAAAGAGCTGTATTCTCAGAAAAACCTGCACCTTATATCCGACTAGCCTGATCCTCCCCTGGCATTTTATCAATTCGACACCCTTAACTTCACTGGCGGCCCCCCCGACCATCTCAGCCTTGAAACTCTACAGTTCTGGATGTAAGACTGGAGGGGAAATGTCGTTTGTGTGCCAGCAGCAGCAAAGATTCCCCTCTCCTCTCGCTGCTGACAGATAGGGAAAGCTTTCCACAGGCCTGGTTGATGTGGCAGTAATTCACAGCCTGGAGCCAAGTGTCGAGTTGGCCAGGTGAGCTAAAGAAAGGAGGCAGGCGTAGTCTTGTCTGCCGGAAACATTTGACCTCTGCAGCTTCAGGGAGCCTCCACTCTCTGCTCTGTGGCAGTTTAAAAAGAGTGTCGGGCTCCGTCAGGCCTCTGTCGGGGTTTTTAGACTCATCGTGCACGGAGACAAAGAAAATCAGCTCAGCTCTGGAAACAAGAAGCGAGGAGCTGAAGTTCAGTTTTTCCAGATGTTCCTGCTGTCTGGAAACGACTCAGCTGTCTATGTGAAGCAGATGTGGTTTGACCCTCTGAACGGTCTCCCAGCGCCACCTAGAGGCCTCATTCCGCACCTGCAGGCACATCTGGCCGCCACGTCCCCCACACCGCCTTCTTGCCCCTCCTCCTCCTCCTCCTCTTCTTCTTTTTTCCACTCTTTTTTTTTTGTTTCCTTTAATTACAAACACATGCGGACCGTGTTTCCACCAGCTGCTGCCAAGCCGACAGTCTGCAGCGGCGCAGCTTTTCCCTCTGAGCTCAGCACTTTGGCACGCTGGGAGACTGAGCCCCCTAAAAGGAGCCCCAGCCTGGGTTCACTTTTGAGCCACAGCAGCAGCAGTGATGCAACTCAGGTCGGAAAATGTGACTTTCAGTCTGAGCAGAAGGGGGGTCGGTTTTTACTGTTGTTAGAGTCGGGGACGTGTTGGCTCCGTGCGTAACGCTGATGTGACCTGCATCCAGACGCAGCACGTCGGTGTCCTCGCTGTCACCTCAGCCTGTGCTCCCTCTGGTCTGATTCTGAGGCCTTTCACTTCCTGTCCAAACCTCTCACAGCACTCATTCCTCCTCCTGCTCGGTGTCTTGATGTCACTGCCACGACTCTGTGGTTTTGGGTCGTTTGTGTTAAAATATGAATTCTTTATGTGTATTTTCTCACTTTATACTTTCTTTAAATGCTTAAGGGGCTAAACAGAACGAACACTGAAAATATGATAATAAAATATATTAAAAATAGATATTATTTAAATTATATTCTGATTTAATTTTAGGAAATTCTCAAATTTGCTGAAAGACAACCAAAAATTTAGTTTGTTGTCTTTTTATTTATATATTTCTCACTTCCATCCTGGTCTTTGCACTAGTTCTGTGTTTTTGTGCGTGTGTGTGTGTGTGTCTCACCTGTGTGTGTCTCACCTGTGTCGCCCCCTTCAGAATTGGCCGGAAGCTGTACCTTGGACGGCCAGGTGTTTGCGGACCGGGATGTATGGAAACCAGAGCCATGCCAGATCTGTGTGTGCGACAGCGGAACGGTGATGTGCGATGAGGTCATCTGCGAGGACACAACTGACTGCCCCAACCCCGTCATCCCCCATGACGAGTGCTGCCCTATCTGCCCCGACGACGGTATGATCTCCCTCTCTCCTCTCCTTCCTTCTCCTTCTACAACATCCTTTGTCCTGACTGTCACCTGCTTTAATTCTTCATTTAATTCCTTCTTTTTTTAAACATATATATTTTTATTTTTTCTGGTTTCTTGTTAAAAAAAGTCAAATCCAAACATTCAGACACCTCCAGTGCTGCTCATCCATCTCTCACACCTCTCCTCACCTCCTTCACATGTTGCTCCAACATGACTGAACATGTCTGCCCTCCATTCATCCCCCAAATACACACAAACACACTCACTCTGCTCCACCATCAGACACACACCTCCCTGCTGCTGCAGTAAAGTCCTCCTCTCCAGGACTCGTTTTGAGGGATTATGCTTTAAATTTTTTGCCTCTACATTCATTAGAAAAGATTTTTTGTGAGATCCTTTGTGTGTGTGTGTGTGTGTGTGTGTGTGTGTGTGTGTGTGTGTTTCCTGACCTAACTTTGTGTGTCCTCTCTCTGCAGGCTTCACGGAGCCTCAGGTTGAGGTAAATATCGATTATTTCATTGATCACCATTCATTTAGTGACACTGTAAATTGGAAATAATATATTTATCATCGTCACACAAACACTATCAGGCAGTGAAACAGAAATACATATATCACAACATGTAACTATGACGATGAGGTGCAAGATTATAATTCTTTAAATCTTAAAAATCTTAAAATGATCTGAGATCAGACACATCATCAATCACGTGAATCATATTCTGACAGATTAATGACGCCACCTTTTTCTGTTCTCCTCTCTCACAGGGACCCAAGGGAGAGCGTGGACCCAAGGGAGACAGGGTAGGTTGACACTCTCCTCCGTCTGTCACTCACTCACTAAATGTCCTGATCTCTGGTCACCATGTGGTGCGTTCACTGTCTGGCACTCTGAGAGGATTCCTGTGTGTTCATGGTTGGAGTTGAAGCATCGATACTGTCACGTGTTGTCAGTCCAGAATCTGACGTCAAAGTAGCTGAGTGAAGGATGAAAAGTTACTGATGGACTTGAGTACTTATTGGCAAATAGCGTCATGTTTAATAACGGATTTTGCATTTAAATATTTTATTTCTGGCACAGACGGAGGTGAAAGTCCCAGAAAATAGTGATGTAAAAGTAAAGCTGCACGGCAGAGTTCAGCAGTTTGTAACCTCCTCCTCTGAATGAGATCAGCGTCTCCGCTCTAGAAACCATTCTGAAGCAGCAAAGTGAAATAAGGGCACGAAATTTGCTGGACTGAAAACACGCAGAGGTCAGGTCGGAACATGCAGACTGAGGAAGTGAAGGGAAGTTAAAAGGTGGGAGGACTTTTATGTCAGTAAATTGGATTATAGTCTCAAAAAAATTAAAGATGGCTTAATGTGAGTTGGGTTGGGGTTGCTTTTGAAGTTTTTGAAATCTATGGAATCAAATTAAATATTAAAATTGAATTATTTCTTTTTTTTGCAGCCCTTTATATGTAATAATCATTGTTATCGTAGTGGGAGCTGATTCAGGAGCAGAGTTTGGATCTGAAACCCTAGAGAACACTTTATTTTGAAAACTATAATCTCATAATCTTATCCAATTATGAGATGTCAGTAGTGATTATCAAAATATATTGAATTTATTCTCATTTATTTTGATGTGTAATTCACTGCAGAATGTGCAGTTTCTGACTGTCCTTACCCACTTCCTGTATCTTGATGTCACCTGACCACTGCCAGTCCTCTCCTGGTTGGTCACATGATCAGTCTCATGGGGGGTAAACTGCACCTCCTCCAGGTTTAGTGCTGCTCTGAGCCTGCCAGGACACACATAGGAGATTAAACATTATACACCAGGATCTGTTGATGATGATGTAACAGCAGGAGTTAGCATCCAGATGAGCCTCTCATTCAGACTCTTGAGCCTGACTCTTCTTTGTTTCTGTCTCCCGATCTGCAGGGTCCTGCTGGTCCCCCCGGTAATGATGGTATCCCCGGCCAGCCTGGTCTGCCTGGACCTCCCGGCCCCCCTGGACCCCCCGGCCTCGGTGGAGTAAGTTGGAGATTTTTATTTTGTGTTTCTGGGTTTGACCTCTGTGTTAGCGTCCAAACTGAGCAGTTCTGAATCTCTGTCAGTTGTTCAGGTCCCATCCTGACCCCAAATCAGGTTTCTGGTACAGATCGAGCAGTAACAGTCAGCCCCTGTTCAGCGTAGTTTTCCTTCTGACCCCCAGAACTCATATCCCACTACCCATAAGTCCCACTGTCTCCTGTTGCATTCCCACACCACCTCAGTGCTTCTGTTAGAAATGTTAGAGACTCTAAAATGTCTTTTTTGTGATGTTTTAACTGACGTGATGGTCCCTCTGACTTTGGCTCTCAGTCTGGGGTCAGAAGGTCAGAAGGTCATGAGGTCATGAGGGTAGATGCTCAGGAAGTGGAAGCTGACATGTTCTGCATGCTGGTCTTTGTTTATCAGTTTGTTGTAGAGTGGACAGATTGACCATGCTAATAATGTGTAGAGCTCATCAGTGATGCCCATTGACTTCTTTTATTACTCTGAGCAGGCTACGCTAACAGTCCTAAGGACTCACAATCTAATTTAGCATGCAGTGATTCAGATGACCATTGACTTCCATCATAATTTAGCATTCTAAACCAACATTCCTGCTGACTCTCATTGTAGGTTAGCATGCTGAGCTAACATTCCCAGACTACTTTTGCATTCCTATGTAGAATTTGTCATTGACCCACATGCTAACTCACTAGGCTAAGCTAACACGACATATCATCCCAGTTTAATTGACCATGCTAATGTAGGAGGTGTCATTGACTAACATGCTTCTTTCACATATAGCTAATAGTGTTGCAGTCTGATTTAGCATGCTATGATACAGTTTGCTGACGTCTTTCCTATTGTTTTGCATTCTGAAGAAGAATTTATCATTGACTCACATGCTAATTCACTGGGCTAACATGACATATCGCAGTTTAATTGACCATGCTGATGTAGCAGCTATCGTTGACTAACATCCTTCTTTAGAGGCTAACCAGTAGCATCATAGTCTAATTTAGCATGCTTTGATTTCGTTTTTCCATTGACGTCTTTCCTAATTTTGTGTTCTCATGTAGAATTTGTTATTGACCCACAAGCTAATTCATTAAGCTATAATTACGTGTCATCAAATTTAATTGACGATGCTAATGTAGAAGCTATCATTGGCTAACAAGCTTCTTCCAGTTATGGCTAATAGCATCAAAATCTAGTCAGTTTATCATTGACTTGTTACCCATAATTTTGCATTCTTATGAAGAATCTATCAATGACTGACAGGCTAATTCACTAGGCTACGTTAACATGATGCATCATCCCAGTTTAACTGACCATGCTAATGTATAGCTATCATTGACTAACATGCTTCTTTACCATAAAGGCTATCCAATAGCATCTAATTGAGCATGCTTTGATCCCGTTCACATTGACTTCTGTCCTGATTTTGCATACTTATGTAGAATTTGTTATTGACACACATGCTAATGTTGAAGCTATCACTGACTACCTTCTTTGTCACATATAAGTAGCTAATAGTATCACAATTTGATTTAGCATGCTACAAGTCAGTGTGCCACTGACTTCTTTTCTATAATTTTGCACTTTTATGTGAATTTGTCATTGACTCACATGCTAATTCGCTGGGCTAATATAACATGACATTACCCAAGTTCAATTGAACATGCTAATGTAGAAGCTATCATTGACTCACATCCTTTACCACACAAGCACAAATTTAGGATGTTCTGATTCAGTTTACATTGACTTCTTCACACTAATTACCTATGATTTTGATTTAATTCACCATGCTGATGTATTTTTGTATTCTCACATAGAGTTAGTCATTGACACACATGCTAATTCACCAGGCTAAGCTAATATGACATACCATCCCAGTCTAATTAAGCATCCTTGTGTAGAATTTACCATAGACTCCAATGCTTTTTGCCACATGTAGCTTGCAGGTTTAGAATCTAATTAAGCATGCTATGGTTCAGTTTGCTCTTGACCTCCATCTTAAGTTACCACACCACCTGACCACAACATATTAACAACAGACTTCATGCTAATTAACCATGCTAAGCTAACAGAGACTCTAAAGCTAACGTTTCCCGAGATACACCTCACTTCAGAGTGCGTATTGTCAATGTCCTGCAGATCTCAACAAATCCTGCAGTAGCAACAGAGTGATGAGGTCAAAGGTCATGGGATGATCCTGGTTTAAGTGTAGTTGTCGAGCGAAGTAGGAAACAGGAGACAGCTTTAGACAGAAACCAGCTGCAGCAGACCAAACTACAGATACTGGATCTGACATGTTTTGCATGGATCTTAATTTTCAGGATTCAGTTGATATATAATGGAGGATGTTTTGGCTGCGAAGCCCCAAAATCTAATATCATATTTAGTGGTACTGTGTAATTAATGAGGTGGATGTACTAGTAGGTAGATGAGCATACTCATATATCTGCGTATAGCCTCGACTAAACCACTGTATTTAGTTAGATTTAATGTAAACCTGACAGGTTTTGCATGAGGCAGCTTCTGCATGAATCTTAATTTTCAGGATTTAACCAAATAATTGAGGATCAACAGGAAGCCACTCCAGAAATATAGAAAACCAGGAAGGAAATATTTAAAAACCCTTTAAAATCATTGGAAGAGCCGATATATTTCGATATATTTCGACCACTGCAGGTCTTCCTCAGGGCTTAAAAACATACAACACAGGCATGGCCACACCTATTTAGTTGCAGGAACCAATAGGAGGTCATCACATGACCCAGATGATAACACGACAGGTGAAACAAATAGACAATAATGGAAAAATAGGAAGGATGTTTTGGCTGAAATGCCCCAAACTCTATCTATCTATCTTCAACATTTTCAGACTGGAATATTTATATTTCTGTTTGCTTTTCTTTCCAGAACTTCTCCCCTCAGATGGCTGGAGGCTACGAAGACAAATCACCTGCCATGCCTGTGCCTGGACCTATGGTACGTCTCCCACACACACACACACACACACACACACACACACACACACACCATGACTCCACTGTCAGTGTGGGTGATGCAGTAACTGACCTCGCCTCTGTTTGACTGACAGGGCCCAATGGGACCCCGTGGACCTCCTGGATCTCCTGGTGCTAGCGTGAGTACACCACTTCCTTCTCAACTCAAAATGTTTAACGTAATTTACGATGTCATGTGGTTGCACACAAAGTCAATGGAAAGACGTGAGTAGACGTGGATTCTCAGCACGAAACACAACGTGCTTCACTTGTTTCCCGCTAACGTCCGCCGGTTGGTGCCGGAGATACTAGACATTTTTGTTGGGAATCCTGTCTGTCACGGGATTCCCACGGGACAGTTTAACTATGCATCACGTGACTCGGACGGGACAGGAAACAAGTCAACGGAAGCGTGCAGGGAGGGGATCATCATCACTCTGCAGTTCTAATATGAATAACAAGACATGGGACGGGACTGGACGGGAATTATTTTGTGGGAGGACATTTGCTTCACTTTCAGTTTGAACACAATTCATTTGCACCAGCAGCTCACACAGGCTGAGCCGAGACATGAGGCCAGATAAGTGTGCACGCTGCAGCTTCAGCCAAAATCCCAGTCAAACAGTATTTTGTCTGCACCTTGCAGGGTATATCCTCCATGCTTCTCACTAAGATACAGTTTGTCTGTACCAGGAGGGATCATTCAATTCATCCAAATAAACACAAGAAGTTTGTGCTCTAGAGAAAGGATCAGCACTCAGTGAATAACCTCCTAAGCCCTATGATAAGCTATTATGGCAAGGCTTAACTATACAGACCAGTGAGCAGTGATAACTAACATGTCTTTGGGGTCATCGGGTGGGAACCTCCTTTCACCAGTGTTTCGTCTAGTTGGTCCCACGACACCTCCAGGAGGCTAGACAGTGATCTCTGGCGTCCCAGAGACACTCCCCTAATGCCAGGTCTCACTGCTCCCCACACCAACCCAATAACCTCCTTTACCTTACTTACACATGGCTTTCTCAGCCAAAACAGCACTGCCACCTTCAACAAACCCAGGCTCCGTACATGCGAGCTCTAGGTAGAAGCAGTGCTGATACTACCTTTCCTAGCACATTCACCATACTATTTCACACACTACATAGCAGATAGGTAGATAAACTCACATGATCAGCAAACACACTCACCTTTAATGTGGAAGCAGATGACTGACTGCACCTACAGGACTCTTTTTCTTTAGTGTGTGGAGTTTCCACAGTTTGGTTGTTGCACTGTTGAGCATTTCCCCTACTGGGGAAAGTAACTGCAGAGAACTTGAACTGATGCTCTTTGGTAACTGCAGATAGTTACCAGGAGGAAAAGAAACTCTCTCCTCTTCCTGGTTTTGTTTCACAATGGTTGACGCACTTCTTTTGTGCCGTAAATGAAACCAGCGAGATTGTACCTGGTGCCAGACAGAACTGGATGTTGACACCTTTATTATTATCCTATAGCCATTACATTGTGCTACAGACTCCATGATGCTAAGCTAAAGCAAAACAATGTGTTTATTTCCACTTTATGCTAGTGTGTTAGCTTTGAGCTTCTATGATTCACCTACAAAATCCAAGGCATTTCTTGAGGCCGGACCAAACCTGGACCGAGTGACTTGAGCACATCTGTGAATGTAGTTGAAGTGAGCCAGGACTCACTCCAAATATACACAAATGATTTACATAACAGGTCACCAAAAGAGAGTCCTGCCATAAAAGGAGAGAGACGGTTCTTCTCCTCACAACTGCGTTTAAAGTTCTGCTACTGTTCCCACCCGAGAGAGCTGACGAAACAAAGACACCCCGCTGACTCGCAGACACATAGATGCTTGCATGTGCAAGGGTGGATGAACACTTGTGTAAAGTTTGGTGGCATAAGCGTGGTACTGATGGTGTTTGTGTGTGTCTCCACCTACAGGGACCTCAGGGATTCACTGGCCCCCCTGGTGAGCCCGGAGAGGCTGGACCTTCTGTGAGTAATAGGAACATGGATACACACCTATGTTGCACCTTGGTAATCTGTCGTCATCTTCACCTTGAGTGTGTCTTTTTCTCCACAGGGTGCCATGGGTCCCCGTGGCCCCGCCGGCCCCCCTGGAAAGAACGGAGAGGATGTAAGTGGGCTGGACCTGCTCATATTCACTGTCTACATCTCAGGTTAAAGTACAGAATGACTTCATATCTACATTCATCCCCTTCTGCCTCTTTCTCTCAGGGTGAGTCTGGCAAACCCGGTCGCGGTGGTGAGCGTGGACCCCCTGGCCCTCAGGTAGGTTGTCATGGCGGTGTAATTCTTAGTGATGTCATTTCCCCCCAAAAAATTAAAATATATGATACATTGTGCCTTCTGTCTCTTTTCTTTCCCTCAGGGAGCTCGTGGTTTCCCAGGAACCCCCGGACTTCCCGGCATCAAGGGACACAGAGTGAGTCACAGCTCCCCGTTCGACAAACCACCGCTGCAGCATCTCCTCTCACTGTGACTGACCTAATCTGTGTGTGTCTCTGTCTCTCTGTAGGGATTCAGCGGTCTGGATGGTGCTAAGGGAGATTCTGGCCCTGCTGGTCCCAAGGTGACTGCCCCTCTTTGTTACCTCACTCTACCAAGCTTTGTCTCAGTGATGACAAATGCCCGGCAGTAGCTGTAAAAGTTTCAGTAATAGTGGTGCTAACAGTACCGCAGAGCTTGTAGTAGAAGTCCTAGTCATAGTGTCAGTGTGGTGCTCTGCACTTCCTTGAAGGCACTGTACTCGCAAGAGACAGATCTTTAAATGGATGATACAAATGAAAGGTGAGCTGAGTTTTAGTCCCAAAAACTGGCTAAAAGACTTACCCTGCCTGGTAAATACCCATCTTTTACGAACTCCCTAACCATATTTTAGGGTTTGAACCCTAAAATACTTTAAGACTGTGGAAGTTGACTTTGCTGAATTGGAAGTTAGAGGCTTGAAATTGGAAGTATTCTTATTTAAATTTGCCTCCCATATTTAGAAGCTGGGTCAGGGTCCATCATGATCAAACCTTTTCCTTAACCTGTTGCCCCACATGTGCAGTACCCTCAGAACCCTATCCAAAATGTTAATGTTCATGGGGCTCTTCCGACCCCAATTGGGACTCATACAAGGACATTTTTAAGTAGATCCCATTTAACCAGTCCCCTAGAGCCTGCGACCCTCCAAGAACTCTTTTCAGAGTGTTGTGTTTTAACCCCAACTCCAACCTGACCCTGACCCAATACAGGTTCTTGGGAATAAAGTGACTATATGTTTTTCAAGCCCAAACCAAGATGACTAGTGCTCTTTATACCTAGTGAACTGACCCTATGAGTAAGTCTTGTAGTGTTGGTAGTGGTCGCAGTAGCAGTGTCAGACAGCGGCAGCCATATTGGCTAATAACATTAATAACAACAGATGACGCTACAGTTTGTGTCGTTCCCATCACCTCACCTGCCTGCGTGTATTTTCAGGGAGAGAGTGGAGCCCCTGGTGAGAACGGAACCCCTGGCGCTATGGTGAGTACAACAAGCACCCCATCTCTGCCATGTAGCCGCCATCTTGGATTTTCCCTCCCTTCCAGCTGATGCCAGTTTAGAGCTGACCGACTCTTTGTTTCTCCGTCTCAGGGACCTCGTGGTCTGCCCGGTGAGAGAGGCCGCTCTGGTGCTGCTGGAGCTGCTGTGAGTCCACACACAAACACAAAAATACTCCAATCAATCCATCAATCAATCTATCGGTCAGTCGATTAATGAACAGATCGATCAATCATGTTTGTCTTTGTGCTGCAGGGAGCTCGTGGTAACGATGGTGCTGCTGGCGCTGCTGGACCTCCCGTAAGTCTTTGATTCTCTAAAGTTCAAACAATTCTTTCCAGTTTGTCCCTTTGTCACATTTGATGGATCTTTGTCTAAATCTCTCATTGTTTCCTCTCAGGGTCCCACCGGCCCCGCTGGACCTCCTGGATTCCCCGGTGGCCCTGGAGCCAAGGTACGACATGATCCATGCCAATAATGTTGATCAATCCATCATCCACAGCTTTGCCCATCCAAAAAATGCACCATGCACGTCACTTTATTCCATCTTCTCTTCTCTTCTCTTCTCTTCTCTTCTCTTCTCTTCTCTTCTCTTCTCTTCTCTTCAACATATCATGTGACCTTTAATTTGATCTTGTAACAGAGGTCACATGGGGTGAGGGGGTCATAGAAGGTCATCCAAGCAGATAATTTACAGGTTTATTTGATAGGGAACTTGTATCATAAACATACATATCAATACTTGAAGTTGAAATGTATCTGATGCATGGAATATGGCTAAAAGTTATTTTTCAGTTGGTGTCTTTGATCAGAAATTATTTCCTTTCAGAAAGCTTAGAAATGCTCCTTAAAACTCCACCAAGCTGACTGATTAGTTATTTGTGAACTCCTCTGTTCTCCCACTTTATATTTCCTTTCTACAAATTCTGCCTTCGATTTCCATCCCTCTATTATAAGTCTTCATCGGTGACAGATCGCAGCCTCGCTGTTGATTTGGACATGATTATCTGACTCTGCTTTGTTTCCTCTCCACCCAGGGTGACGCTGGAGCTCAGGGTGGTCGTGGACCCGAGGGCCCCGCTGGAGCCCGTGGTGAGCCCGGTAACCCCGGACCTGCTGGTGCTGCCGGACCCTCTGTGAGTACACACAGTAACCTTCAATGACAGACTCTTTATGATGATTTCATGACATCTGTGTCCTCCCTCAGAACCATCTGGCCTCTAGCTAATTAAAAAATCTTCCTCTTTCTCCTGTCAGGGAAACCCCGGAACTGATGGAGCCGCTGGACCCAAGGGAACCCCTGTGAGTATCTTCCTCAACACATTTACTTCATCAGCACATCAGGGTTGAGGGTTTGAATCCCTGTCTGGCTCAAAAGTTTGAGCCTGTTTCATAGTAAGGTAGCTTTATAGACTCATCACTGGCGGAGCAGCATGATGTGATCGTGTTGTTGGTCTGTGCTGCCCCCTGCAGGGTGCTGCTGGAGTTGCCGGAGCTCCCGGTTTCCCCGGACCCCGTGGACCTTCTGGACCTCAGGGTGCTGCTGGTGCCCCCGGACCCAAGGGTAACACTGTGAGTATGAAACTCTCTCAGAACTCACCAGAGACAGAAACAGTATTTTCTGAGATCTATCCCAACATAATGTAGTGAAGGTAAAACTACAGAATCAGCAACAAACAGTGTTTAACTTTAGTTTTCTTTGTTTCTTTGTTGTTGAAGTTGTTATGTGTTTGTATTTTTTGTTTTGATTGTTTTGTTTATGTTTGCTTATTTGCTTGTTTCCCTCAGGGTGAGGTTGGTGCCCCAGGAGCCAAGGGAGAGGCCGGTGCCAAGGGAGAGGCTGTAAGTAGAAGTTCACCACAGTCAGCGTGGCGGGCAGCGCTGCACACACATGTACTAATAATACACGTTCCATCACTTATACCGTCCATGTGTGTGTTCTCCAGGGTGTTCCAGGAGTTCAAGGACCCCCTGGACCTTCTGGTGAGGAGGGCAAGAGAGGAGCCAGAGGAGAGCCTGGTGCTGCAGGAGCCCGTGGAGCTCCCGGAGAGAGAGTATGCATCACACCTAATTTTCACTATATTATACTGTGGACTGTAAAAGTCTGTATTTTGAAGTGTGACAGGGATGGAAGGTGACAGAGTCGCCCTCTGGTGGGGTACTCCCACCTCAAAGACAAATAACTCCATATAGAACTTGATTTATTTTTAATCTCTGCTTAAATGACCATTTTAAAAACCAAATCAAAAGACTAATGAAGAAAAGAGGTCAAAATATTACCAACCCATAAAATACAAGTATCAGGGGCATCACAGTGGGGGGAGGGGGGTAGGACTGACTTCCTGGGAGGGGGCACTGAAAAAAGCATGAAATGAAATAATGGTTTTGTTTGCAACTTTTTACTTTTAAGTGCCATAACTAAAATTGGCTAAATAAATCAGTTAAAGATGCAAAATGGTTCAGTCCGCCCTAGCACTAGGCTTTGTCTCTAAACTGTCATGTCTTTTCCCAAGAAATGGAAAACAGGCTTCCAAAAAAGAAAAGAAAGAAAGGAAGCAAACTGACTTTGCCTCGGGTCCAAAATTTGGTGCTACATCCCTGACAAGTACATAGAGTAGGCCACAAATGATACAGGTGCTCTTTTGGCTCATCAGGGCCATGAAAACAAACTCTCTAGCGCCCCCTGCTGGTCAGAAACCAGAACTGTAAATGCAGGAACGGAGCATCATTGCCAGATATTCTAAAACATTATCACTGATACGTTATCTCATGTGCACGATGCATGGACAAAAATAGGAACTGGAGCACGCCTCATGCCTCAGAGTGCTTCTGGCAGTCTTACAGTATCCTGAGTTTAGACAATACAGGAACTTTCAAACAAGGTTTAGTGGAATTTCTCCAGAATACACCTGAGCGTATGTCACAGAGTCAACACGGACTGACCTCACAGTACAGGACAGCTCACGTTAGGATCAAAGTAACAGGCCATCCCTGTCTACAACAAGGTCATTATAGTTTAGCAGAAACTTACACTGGGTGTGAAAACATAGTCGTTACCTTTCTTTTCTTCTTTTGAGTCTTATGGTTAAAATTTGTCAACACAACAGGGATGACGAGGCTTTGGTGCATCTGCACGACTCTGATCCCCCCAAACTCTGGACCCACTCTGGAAACTAACTGAAACTATAAACAAAATTAAAAAATGAAAGAAAAATTAATGAAATAAACCGATAAATCTGGTCTGCATGGAACGATTTTGACCTCTGCTCGTGGAGCTAAGCAAGATGTGCTTTGTTTTCTCTACAGGGTGGCCCCGGAGGTCGTGGTTTCCCTGGCACTGATGGCCCTGCTGGACCCAAAGTGAGTACATCACACACACACACACACACTTGCATTTCACTTATAAGCATTGAGATACTTCTGATCAGTTTTGATTTAACTAACTTAACTTCTTCCCCATCATAGGGTGCCACTGGTGAGCGCGGTGCCCCTGGTGCTGTTGGACCCAAAGGTGCCACTGGCGAGCCTGGCCGCACTGGTGAGCCTGGTCTGCCTGGAGCTAAGGTGAGATTCCCCGCTATCTTTTTTCACCTTATTTTCAGCTACATCATTTATTCGCTGCAAAGGCCCTCCTCTGACCTCTGACCTCTCCCTGTAGGGTATGACTGGTAGCCCTGGCAGCCCTGGACCTGATGGCAAGACTGGACCTGCTGTAAGTTCATGTTCAGTAGAGCACATTTAATCTTAATCTCATCAAAACAAAGACATTTTGTGTTCATATTATAATTCTACCCACCAGGGACCCTCTGGACAAGATGGCCGCCCCGGACCTCCTGGCCCCGTTGGAGCTAGAGGCCAGCCCGGAGTCATGGGATTCCCCGGACCCAAGGGAGCCGCTGTGAGTGATTTGTTTCAGCTACTACTCAGTATTATTGATCATAGATTTCTTGTGGATTACTGATTTAACAAATGGCATCCATATCTCTGGTAACAGTGTTTTTCTACTCCCGTCTGTAGGGTGAGGGTGGAAAGCCCGGCGAGAGAGGAGTAATGGGACCCACTGGCGCTGCTGTAAGTTGCCTTCACTGTGCTTTCTTATTGAATCCAGTGTGTTCTGCTTTCCTGTAATGTCTAAAAACTAGAGCCTGTGTGTCTAAAAGCCTGCCATCTTTCTACCCAGGGTGCCCCAGGAAAGGACGGTGATGTTGGTGCTCCAGGCCCCTCTGGACCTGCTGTAAGTAAAGGACACATTAACACCCGGCTCCTGAGCCTGGTGGTCTTCACATGCTGCTACTGAGAACAAGTCGTACCCACACAACGCCTCACGCCTGGTTATGACGTTAGCTCTAACACTCCTTCTCTTGCGCACCCTCAGGGACCTGCTGGTGAGAGAGGAGAGCAGGGACCTGCCGGAGCTCCTGGATTCCAGGGTCTCCCAGGACCCCAGGGTGCCATTGGTGAGACTGGCAAGCCCGGAGAGCAGGTACTGACTGAGATATGATCGACTCAGATAAGCGATCAAATTAATACTGTCTTGTAAATCAACACGTGCATTGTCTCTCTGTCTATCTAGGGTCTGCCCGGTGAGGCTGGAGCCACAGGACCTGCTGGAGCTAGAGTAAGTCACTTATCATTATCACATCATTATATTATTTACCAGCCAGTAGTATTTTCAAGATACTTACATTTTTTTACTTTAATACAATGTTTTGTATATATTTTGTAATATCGTTATCTGATACCTTTCCTTCCAGTACCATGGAGACGGCGATGACTTTTCTTTTCTTGGTTACTAGCAAAGAACAAGCATTAACAATACGATGTGGTACCGGTGTATCGATACTGCAGAGAATTTGTTTTGAAACTATTTCAAATATTCAGAATCTGTACCCATTATGGAAAACCTGAAGAAGTCATGGACTTTAACGCTAACATTTTCTAGGTCTGGTAAAGTCATGGAATTAGTCAGAATCATTGAAAGTTTTAGAAAAGTTACGTAGCTCTACTATGCATTGATGTGTAACGTTTTCTTTACCATCGTTTCATTTAGTCCTTTTCTCACTGGATTCGTCTCCCATCATGTGTGCTAACTGCTAACTAGCTGAAATTGTTTGAATAGAGTTTGAATCTGGTGCGTTTCAAACCTCTGAGCAAATGGGGCAAGAAGCAAAAAAAAAGTCTTTATCATGGCTTCTTAAAAAGTTGTGGAAAAGTTTGGAAATGTTGTCCATGAAAATGTGTGAGAACCCTGGGTATTGATAAATCAATATTTTTGTTACAAAACTGCCAACCAGGCTACAAACAGTTAAAAAAAAAAGGTACATGTTGTTGATTGAACTTGACAGTAATACTAACAGGCTAAAGCTAGCTAACAGCAGGCTAAAGCTAAGGGGGTATCGGTGAGCTATGCAGATAGCATGGCTAATTTTCAGTTAACAATGTGTAAGGTCGAAAGGATGAAAGGTCCTTGCTAATGTTTTTAGCAGATAGCTCTTCATATTTCGAAAATATATTTCTGCGGACTGCATTTCTGTAGCACCCTTATAGTCTCTCGCAATGCTTTACACCACAGGCATCATTCACCCACTGACACACACTTTCACACCCTGGTGGCCAAGGTCAGATATTCATTCACATACACTCACACACCAATGGCACTGCAAATGTGGGGCTCAGTATCTTGCCCAAGGAAGCTTCGACATGTAGAGTACATGGGGTCGAACCACTGTCCTTCCAGTGGGTAGCTCCTGATCCACCTCCTGAGCCACAGCCAGCTCAAGTATATCAGAGAAATAGTTCAGTGTTCTGGGATGAAAGCTTCCCACCTCACATTAGTGCCGCCCTTTGCGACATATCATTGACCTTATAGATAAGTGATCCACAGTTGGATAAATTCTCATACTTTCCACTCATGGACTTCAACTTACCCGACTCTGTGCCACCTCTTCCCCTCAGGGTGACAGAGGATTCCCCGGAGAGCGTGGTGCCCCTGGTGCTATTGGACCCGCTGGTGCCCGTGGCTCCCCCGGATCTTCTGGAAACGATGGTGCTAAGGTAAACCCTGGTAGACGTGAAAGAAGATCACTTGATGTTTTGTGAAGTTTTCTGTGATTTGTTGTGTAACCCTCCTGCTTATCTTCTCTTCCCCTTCCTCCTCAGGGAGATGCTGGAGCCCCTGGTGCTCCTGGAGCTCAGGGTCCTCCTGGACTGCAGGGAATGCCTGGTGAGCGCGGTGCTGCTGGCCTTCCAGGACTGAGGGGAGACAGAGTGAGTCGCCACAACAGTATTCCCAATATTCAGAATAGCAATGAAAAGGTCTCTGCCTCACTCCCTTTCTCCATCCTATAACCCAGGGAGACCAAGGAGCCAAGGGTGCTGATGGAGCTCCTGGTAAGGATGGCCCCCGTGGTTTGACTGGACCAATTGGACTTCCCGGACCTGCTGGAGCCACCGGAGACAAGGGAGAGCCTGGCCCCGCTGGACCTGTTGGACCTGGTGGAGCTCGTGGAGCCCCTGTATGTACTCGTCTGCTCAAAGTTCTCTGGCTGCTTGAATCTTGAAATCCTTGACTGACTCTCCTTCCTCCCTCTTTTCCTCAGGGTGAGCGTGGAGAGTCTGGACCACCTGGACCTGCCGGATTCGCTGGACCTCCTGTAAGTCGTTCTTGATGAATGTCTTCTTACCCGCTGTTTTTCTTTAGCTTGAAGCTTCAATACAGAGTTTACTGAATGCCTCTGTTTCCTCCCACCACAGGGTGCTGATGGACAGCCTGGTGCTAAGGGAGAGGCTGGAGATAATGGTGCTAAGGGAGATGCTGGTCCCCCCGGCGCTGCTGGACCCACTGGTGCCCCTGGACCTCAGGTTTGTAAACTATCACACTCATTTAAAAAGGCCACATTGCCTGGTACTGGTTCTTCCATGTTGACTGACGATATGTTGTGTCCTTTCAGGGTCCCGTTGGAAACACTGGCCCTAAGGGAGCTCGTGGAGCCGCTGGACCTCCTGTAAGTCGTCCCTCTTCCTCTACTCTGTGCTCCACTTCCTCTATTATATTTACATTAATTATGACTTTAGCTTCAGTAGTGTAGAGGTCAGAGGTGACAGCCAAACTGAGCAGAGACTATGAAGCATGTTTCCAGACAGATGTATTACTTGAAATGCAAGAAGCCCAACTTCATTACACTGACATAATACAGCCATTATTCCAGCCACAGTCAGCAAATGGACCTCTGTCTGTCTCCCTAGGGTGCTACTGGCTTCCCTGGTGCTGCTGGCAGAGTTGGACCTCCCGGCCCCTCTGTAAGTCACTATGTTTAATGTTATTAGCACCTCTTGTTGCCATGGCAAGACTCTACGTCCAGGATGTTTTTTTGAACAATGTTGTGTGCACCCCATAGGGCAACCCCGGACCTCCTGGACCCGCTGGAGGCACTGGCAAAGAGGGACCCAAAGGAAACCGTGGTGAGACTGGACCTGCTGGTCGCCCTGGTGAGATCGGTGCTGCTGGACCCCCAGGACCTGCTGGAGAGAAGGGTAGCCCTGGTTCCGAGGGTGCCACCGTAAGTTAACCTTCAAAACAACCTTTCCATCTCAGTCTACCACAGAACCTAGAGAGTGGTTGACAGTTAATGATTTGAAAGCAGCTAAATTTTATTCCGTCAGTAGTAGCACTGAATCAATTAAGTCTCAACATTCTCACTGACAACATGTAGACATTGTTTAGGTGTTGGTCACTCTCTGCTGCCATGCACCTTGTTGTCTAACCACTTTCTCTTTGTCACTCTCTGTCGCCCCCTGCAGGGAAGTGCTGGTCTGCCTGGACCTCAGGGTATTGCTGGACAGCGTGGTATTGTTGGTCTGCCTGGACAGAGAGGAGAGAGAGGTTTCCCTGGCCTGCCCGGACCTACTGTAAGTTCCTATTGTTACTCTATGAAAATACAAACTGCCAAATCTGATGGAACCAGAAAACCAAAATGTCTTTAACCAGCCAATATGATGTTTAGAACCAAACATGACTCCAGATTCAGAAATATTAAGCGATCAAAAACCACTATGTGACCTGCTGCAAGCAGGAAGCAAAGTTTCTTAAATTTGTCCTCAAATATACTTAGAAGCAGTGCTAGACTTTAGTAACTTCCTGCTTTAAACCCTTAAACACTGACAAAACCCAGATAATCAATAAGGAAAGAAACCTATGGTTGTTAGAAATGGACTAACTGTGGCGGTGTTAACCACAGGGAGAGCCTGGAAAGCCTGGACCTTCTGGCCCTGGTGGTGAGCGCGGACCTCCCGGACCCATGGGACCCCCTGGACTGGCTGGTGCCCCTGGTGAGCCTGGACGTGAGGTATGAAGAAACACCACCTGTACACTAACTATCCTTCTGACTTTTAGATAGTGGCATAGGTGTTTGCTAATCAGCTGACCTGCTCTGTATTTGTGTTTTAGGGAAGCCCCGGTAACGAGGGATCAGCTGGTCGCGATGGAGCCGCCGGACCCAAGGTAAGTTAAAATGACGTCATTGCTACGTCACCAGAGAGTGAACTCCTTCTCTGTCAAGGTGAGAAACTTGCAGAGCTGGATTTGTTTCCAAATGGCACAGCGACACGGAGTTTGTGTGGTGCTCCAGCCTCAGCTGCGGAACTGAGCTTGAGAAGAGTCAGCGAGGTTAACCTGAACCAAAACAAAGCTGCCTGCAGGGTCATTTAGCCGGCAACATGCTAACCACAGTGGCTTCTGCTAGATACAGTGATGCATAGCTGAGCGTCTACTGTAGGTAGCTAGCTAAAAAGCTGCACACAAAATCAGTTATACCATCTGTAGGTGACGTTTTGTCAACACTGTGAAAAGAGACTATTTGTTTTAACTTTGAAAAGTTAGTGTCCGTACTACCTCAATTCAGTTGTAGTTATGTAACTAAAGGATTTAAATACAACTGAATCAATATCAAGTTTAATTGTTGCAATTACCTCAACTTGCCCTCTCAAATGCAGACAACTTAAAACTTTAACCTCCTGCTTCCTCATGTGAGGACATTAAATTTTAGGATTGCTGCACCTTGTACTTCATTCTGCTGAACTTGGACACTTCCTGTGCCATCTAGTGGTAGCAAAAGCACAATACACTAATTCATGTAAACACAAGATGGCAGCCATCTCTGGCAAGTCGGTCTACACCCGATCCCAACACACAGGTGGCGAAGGTCCAAAACTTAAACAACATCGGACAATGGTAATAAAAGAGATGAGATCAAAGCGGGAATAAGAAAATGATTTTGTGTTTTAGGGAGACCGTGGAGAGAGTGGCCCCTCTGGAGCCCCCGGTGCCCCCGGACCCCCTGGTGCCCCTGGACCCGTTGGACCCGCTGGAAAGAACGGTGACCGTGGAGAGACTGTGAGTGACAAAATGATTTCTCAGTTTATTCGTTGTCATTTTATGAAAATATCCTCAGTATTCAGAACATACTTCGGCACATGCTGATGAAAATTATCCAGTGATATTAGATCGATTGTAGGTGAGCGCATAGATTGTGTTTCGTTGCTATCTGCCTTGACATCAAACTGATTTTCGTACATTTCAGGGACCTGCTGGCCCTGCTGGCTCCGCTGGCCCTTCTGGACCTCGTGGCCCTGCTGTAAGTAACAACATTCACACCATTCTTAAACCTCTAAAATAGATGCAACGGAGTGCACAGGGAGGCTGAAACAACACTTTTTCTTCCCTTCTTCCCTCTGACAGGGAGCTCCTGGCCTTCGTGGAGACAAGGGAGAGTCCGGAGAGGCTGGAGAGAGAGGCATGAAGGGACACAGAGGATTCACTGGCATGCAGGGACCTCCTGGACCCTCTGTACGTCACCTCACACTCACACCTACACACAGCACATACTGTACAATACACACACTTAATGTCTGATTCCTGTTTTTGTTCTGAACCCATAGGGATCTTCTGGAGAGCAAGGACCCGCTGGTGCTGCTGGACCCGCTGGACCTAGAGTAAGTTAACACCTCACTATTTTTAAGAGCTCTGAGCCATTTTACGTGATTTGGATTTCAGTGTTTAGTGATTTTCATGTCTCAGAGTGAAACTTTAAGGTTTCCCTTCATGCTGTTTGCAGGGCCCTGCTGGATCTGCTGGATCCCCTGGTAAGGACGGTATGAGTGGCCTGCCTGGACCCACTGGACCCCCTGGACCTCGTGGACGCTCTGGAGAGATGGGACCTGCTGTAAGTCAAGCTGACAATCTGTCCATCCATTCATTCATCTGTCTTTATTTTGTGTCTCTTCACTGAGGGAATGTAGAGGTTGGGCTTTTCTTGGAACACCACAAAGCCTCTACCAGGGATGACCAGCAAATAAGCAACTTCTTTTCTTCTCCTTCTTGTCTCTCAGGGTCCTCCTGGACCTCCTGGACCTCCCGGAGCACCCGGTGCCCCAGGCGGTGGATTCGACCTTGGCTTCATTTCCCAGCCTCAGGAGAAGGCCCCTGATCCCTTCCGCATGTACCGTGCTGATGACGCTAACGTTCTCCGCGACCGCGACCTGGAGGTTGACAGCACCCTGAAGAGCCTGAGCCAGCAGATTGAACAGATCCGCAGCCCCGACGGTACCCGCAAGAACCCCGCCAGGACCTGCCGCGACCTCAAGATGTGCCACCCTGACTGGAAGAGCGGTGAGTGTTTAATCCTCAAGTGGTAGAACACCTCAAAGATGGAGTTGGAGTTCTGATTTTTCTGACCTTGTTTTCCTCCCCGAACCTCTCCAGGCGAGTACTGGATCGACCCTGACCAGGGCTGCACCGAGGACGCCATCAAGGTCTACTGTAACATGGAGACCGGAGAGACCTGCGTATCCCCATCTCAGCGTGAGGTCGCCAAGAAGAACTGGTACACAAGCAAGAACATCAAGGAGAAGAAGCACGTCTGGTTCGGAGAGGCCATGACCGACGGCTTCCAGGTAAGCACGCTGAATCTGCCAAACAGAGCACTTCCTCACTCTCCAATCAACTACCAATTCCTCTTCTCACTCCTCTCCACTGTTCCTCAACTTACCTCTCCACTTTTTACCCTTCTTTCCTCCACAGTTCGAGTACGGCAGTGAGGGCTCCAAGCCTGAGGATGTCAACATCCAGCTGACCTTCCTGCGTCTCATGTCCACTGAGGCATCCCAGAACATCACCTACCACTGCAAGAACAGCGTCGCCTACATGGACGCCTCCGCTGGCAACCTCAAGAAGGCCCTGCTCCTCGAGGGCTCCAACGAGATCGAGATCAGAGCCGAGGGCAACAGCCGCTTCACCTACAGTGTCCTGGAAGATGGATGCACGGTGAGAGAATTTAGCCTTTATTTAGCCAGGTTTGACAAAGCTCTCTTTTACAAGAGAGAACTGGCCAAGTATAGCAGCGACACGTCGCCATGTCATGAAGCTTAAGCTCAATCTGCAGACTGGTTCATGCAGTGCCACTTTGGCACAACAAAACACGAAACATCCAAGTCTTTAGGTGATACTTTGATCCCCATCTCTCCGACAGATAAATTAGCGTCAGATGCTAAATAGGAAAAACCAATACCTAGGAGTTCCAGAGTTTCAGAGGTCACATTTCAGCAGGCATATACACTCTTAGTGCTTCTCAAAGTCAAGGATGCTTCTCTGATAGGATGGTCCTTCCAAGTTGGGTCACACAGATCCTGGGCAAGACTCCCTCCTAGCATTCAGTGTACACACATTGTAACAGGCTTGCGAGTGCCCAGGTGTGTGTCATTGAAGAGGCCCTGCCTTCAATTCTGGCAAATCGTGCACAAGGAATTCTGGGTACTTCCTGTCTGCTAAGGATACACACATGCATCGTTGAAAATTCTCTGAAGGATGGACTTGGACCTTGGTAGAATTCGAAGGATCCTTGATATTGGAGCAGTCCTTCTGCGGGATTCGATGACATAAACTCCTCGAAATTTAGCCATTTAAGGATCCGTCTTTGACTTTGAGACCTGAGTCAGATAGCAAAGACTAGGAGAACATAAGACATCAGACATGTTAGCTACTGTAGCTAGTCTTGCGCTTCATGTGATCTGAACAAAAGTTCAAGAAAAATTGGAGAAAGTTCTAAATGTACAATGTTTACTATGCAGCGGCCATTTTGAATTTTGACCCAATTTCCCCCAAAACTTTATTGAATACATTCATGACATGGACTCTTTATGTTCCAGATTTTTAATAATAAAAATTTTGGAAAAGATATTTAATAATATAAAAATAGTGTAGAAATAAATTTAATTGCACAACAAATTAATAAAATGCATGGAAAAGAAAGAAACATGACAAAACCTCAGGGTCTGCTAAACAAACCTAGATGTTTTGCCAGTTTTTAATTTTCAAGTTTTACATTTTCAACAGTAGTCAAGTATGTTTCAAAATCTGTATCTTTAAAAATATAAAGGGAAGGTTGCCTTTTCGGCCAAATCATTTTATGTTTATAATATTTTGCTAAACTACTAATCAAGTTCAAATTTCGACCCTAACTTTTCTGTCTTCTTCTCTCCCTGCAGTCACACACCGGTACATGGGGCAAGACAGTCATCGACTACAAGACAACGAAAACATCTCGCCTGCCCATCATTGATATCGCTCCTATGGACGTTGGTGCTCCAGACCAAGAGTTTGGCCTTGAAGTTGGACCCGTCTGTTTCTTGTAAAAAGAGAAATCTGGACTTGAAATTGTTGTTGTGTGTGTGTGTGTGTTTTATTTTTTCTAGCAGTCATCTCTCTCTAAAAAAAACCCCGACAAACATTTCTCTAATGCCATTTTTCTGAAAAATCTGACCCCTCGCTCCTGATTCTACATTCGGCCATTGTTCCGATGGTCCACTTTGCCTAAAACCTGCACTTCAACAAGATGGCGGCGATGTGGCGGAGTCTACATCGTCGTGTTTGGGACCACTACTTTTTTTTTTTTGTTTCCTGACTCTTGATTTTTTTTTTTTTGTTTTTTTTGTTTTTTTTACCATCACCAACACCAAGGATCCTATAGAGAAGACATTTTGTTTCACTGGCAACAAGAAAATAATATATGCTTCTGTAAAGTGTAAAAATTGACTTCCCCTCTTCATCCAGCCAAACCAGGCCTCTCTGGAGTTTACAAGAAACACACAGGTGACTTTTGTATTTTCATACACCACTGTGGTGAGAGGAATGAAAGGACAGTCCCAACAGACAGAACCCAATTGCTTTGTACCACGTTTCAGGTGTTGATGAATAAACGGTGAAACTGACAGCCATGTTTGTCTCTCTTGTTCCCCTCCTCATCATCCGCTCATGTTGTAGCCGTTGTGATCTGTTTGTCATTGTGGTTGCTTTCTTGTTTCTATTTCTCCCTTTTTTTTATTTCAAAGAAAAGTCACATTAAAACCACCAGCAGTGAAACATGGGTTTAAACCTCTTTTTTTAAAATCCTACCTCAGAAAAACAAGGAATACCAGCTGTTACAAAAAAAGGGCCCAGTGTTTGTGAAGCGAAGCCTGCGGTCGTTCTGGCGGTCGGCGGGTAGTCGAGGTTAACTAACACTTTACCAGAAGCAGTAACAGCTTAAGGTGCTATTCTTTCTTTGAGGTCTCCTGGCTGTCCAGCGTGGCTGTTCTGTTGTGTTCAGGGTCCTCTTGGTGCTAAAATGAAACCGCAGTTTTTTATTCTTGGTGTCCAGAACGAGACAGACTTCTTCTATCTGCAGCCACAGTTGTGCTGCCGGTGCTCAGACTCTTGAGTTCAAGTGATCCGCATCTCTTCTCAAACTTTTTTTTTTTTGTTTTTATGTTTTCAACCTCCCCTTCACTTCTCCAAATTCTTCTTCATCCACACATCTGTTGTAGTTTGTTTCATGTTTTCTTGTGCGAAGGGTGAAATTTTCTCAACAGCAACAAAAAAATAAATAAAAATTGGAATCAGTGATTTTTAGAAAGAGAGCCATCAGCAAAGAGTTTGTGAGAGAAGGCAGACAGACACACCCATGGGGGGAAACACCACAAGGATCTGTACCTATTTTGTATATGTATAATAAATTGAGATGTTTTTAATTATTTTGAATGCTGAAATAAAGCATGTTAAGTGGTCTAACGTTGAATCCTGCCTAATTCCCTGACTGACTCTCTGACTGGCCCTGAATTAAAGCAGCTTTGTACCAACTCACCAGTTGTGCAGTGACTGATTGCAAAATTAAAGGAAGCTCTCAGAGACACTCTGTGTCTTGTGCAGTCGATACCTCTGATGCCAGCTGAGCCAGAGAGTGTGAGTGTGTGGGAAGATGCAGCTGAGACTAATCCCAGAGAAAACAGAAAGAGGACCACAGCAGATCTTTAACTTCCTGGATTAAAAGCTCAGACTGGATTGGAAAACATTTTAACTTTTGCTTTTAATCTGAATATCATTTAAACATCATTGTTTCCCAGAGTGATCAGTCGAAAAAAAATGTCAGCATCCTCTCATGTTGACGACACTCTCTGAAAACAAAGCCTGAACGCTCTCAGTCAGAAAAGAAGGAATAGCTGCGGCCTACCTCTCAGTCTGCGGAGACTCCTCATTCTCAGGCGATCCCAAAGAGCTGCTGAAGTTTTATCATTAAATCCAATTTGAAAAGAAAATATTGAACATCCGTGATCCATCAATAAAACACACATGTAGCTCTGATAATCCAGCACCGATGATGATGATGATACTTGTCCCAAATAATCCAGTGTCTCCAGGCCGCCTTTGCAGACTGTGTCTTTGCAGGCTGTGTGCACACAGCTCCAGCAGCAGGACTGAGGGCTGCACGGTGGACCTGCTCCGGCTTCAGCCTGTTGGCATCAGCTTCACAAAGACACTGATTGTCCACCTTGAGGGAGGCAGCTGCCCAGGAGTGGCGGATAGGTTTGCAGTCCCAGCGGGAATTTGGATTATTTCTGTAAGAATTTGGGTCTTTATTTGAGGCCTGTGCAGAGGAATGCTGACCTCTCTGGTTTCACACACAGAGGAGGCTCTGTTTGCTGAGAGGAAGCCCCTCTCTGCAGGCGAGAGGGACTCAGCAGCACACTGAGGGTAAATATCAGAGAGATGGGGATGAGGTGAGGCCAGGTGAAAGCACGGAGATGGACACAAAGAGGGACTGGGGGGTTTAAAGCACTTTAAAGGCTCAGTTTGCACAAATTACAAAAAGAAAATATATTTTATCACTTATCATGAAAAAAAGTTTTGGTTTTATTGTGCAGAAATCTGTCACTGAAATGTGCCATCATGCCAACATTAGAGAAGAATGAAACTCACAAAGCATTAATGAAACAGCAATCTGATTTTCAGGAGAAAAACTAGAATCACCCTGTGGTTGTCTGACTCCGCCCACCAGTCCACCCTGTGGTTGTATGACTCCGCCCACCAGTCCACCCTGTGGTTGTATGACTCCGCCCACCAGTCCAGTGTCTCTGACAGTCTCCATCCATGTCAGTGAAAACATGGATGCTTCACACACAGAAGATCTATACAATCAGCACAGTTTCAAGATTAGAGTCACCAATTCAGTATCTGACCAAATGTCTCCCCTTCTGTTCCTGAGATATGACGTTAAAACATGATGATGTCACAGTCAAGCTGACCTTTGACCTTTTGACCTTCATTATTTTATCCTGTCAGACATTTGTGTCAAGTTTGGTCACAATTAGCGTATGAATTCTTGAGTTATGGCCAAAAACATGTTTTGTGAGGTCACACTGACCTTTGACCACAAAATTCAGATCAGTTTATTCTTCAGTTCAAGTGGGCGTTTGTGCCAAATTTGAAGAAACTCTAAAAGCATTCTTGAGGCAACAACTTTGCTAACTTATAGTACAATGAAACATTTCATCTTTGTTACTGTTTCTCATTATTAAAGTCATGATAAAGTATGTGTGCGTCAGGGCCGACCTGAATGCTTCCATGGTAATCAGTGTCAGAATCAATATTCACATCCTCCATTTATCCTCCAACCATCAGTCAGAGACGCCTCAAGTGACTGAGACTGCTTCAAATCCTGCTTCTGCCAGTCAGTGTGCTGTGTATCTCTGAAACTTAAAGTAACAGCTTAGACGTCTTGTTTTTTTTTCTTGCTATTATTGCTAATGCTCAGCCTTCATGCTGGTGAAGTGGCTACTCGTCTAGTTATTTCAGGCACATCGGCTGATGTCCTCGTCTCTAAGTTACTCCCTCAAATCTTCAATTAATCACAAATATTTCTCTCTGAAGCTTCGATGCCCCAAAACTGTTTATCAGCACAGCCTTAGTGTGGGTACGCTTCCATGCTCACAGCAATGCTCTGACACCATGATGGCCCACAGTGTTGTTTGAAAGGGGGCGTGCCAAAGTGATTAGGGCTGATGATTGGGCCCAGGTGTGGGACTGCAGAGATGTTTCTGAAGTTTCCTCCTTATCAAGTTTTTGTTTAAAGATACTGTCCACGTGTTTAATGTCTACAACTGAGCCATCAATGGAGCACTGACGCTCAGCAGACCACGGAGAGTAAGCTACTGAGAGACAGCCTTCGGATCAGTGTCGGAGCAGCGAGGCTGAAGGTTGACAAAATAACTAACTTCAGTATCTCCTTTAAGGTGTCATTTCTAGGGGTTGCTTCACATTGTGGAACTATGCTTTGTACTAAATATGAATAAATATGTAAATATTTTCTAGATTTTGTATTTTTTTACGTTTAAAATAGATTTGTCCATCAAGCTAGCTAACGTAGCTAGCTTGACCCCCTGGGCTCGGACTTACCTTTCCTGTGGTCCTTCCTTGTTGGTCAGTGGTGGAAATTCGGACGCGCAATCGCAACGAACGACGTTTGTGAACGCAAGGTTTGAAATTTGACTCCCGCACACACACTCAGCACACACTCAGCACACACTCCTGTGTGACATACCTCAGGCGGGGTTCGAACCCGCAGGTTGGCAGTTCTCTACGTTGGCAGTCGGCGTCCTTCACCACTGGGCCGTCTCCGTTGATGATCAACATAATGAACCAGAGAGAGATGAAGATCAGACTGAAGCTGCACAAACTTCATCTTCATCAACCTGCAGAGAAACAAAGTTTACAGGCTGAAACATGTCCTGGTGTTCTTTAACACTGTTGTAGAGGTTCTTTAGGTGGTTCTAGTGTTCCTTTAGGATGTTTCAGTGTCACTGAGGAGGTTACAGAGGTCCTTTGGGAGGTTGTAGAGGTTCTGTAAGATGGTCTAGTGGTCACTGAGGAGGGTCAACTGGTCTTTAAACACAGTCCCCCAATCCCAAATGGATCCCTTACAGACTTGTTGACTCAAGCCCTAAGCCCTTACAGACATAGGACCAATTCCATTTCTTCCCTTTAGCCCTTGTCTTGGCCCTTCCCCTTGGTTTTGCGCGTTCCATTGAAGGTCTGTAAGGGCTTAAGGCTTGAGTCAACGAGTCTGTAAGGGATCCATTTGGGATTGGGGGAATGAAACAGATTCACACTGAGAGAGTGAGAAACTTCAATTCTTGTGTGTGTGAGACTCAGTTTATCTCTGGAAGTCCTGACAGCTCAGCTGGTAGAGATGTAGTTTTACTGTGTCAAGGTTGTGAGTTCAAGTCCCACTTTGCTGTTTGTATTTTCCTTCTGTCAACCATCAGGGGACGTTTCATCAAGATATGTCTTATTGTGAAAGGTCTGTTTCATGAAGACACTCAGAGCTGATCAGAGTTCAGACTGATTTTATGTCTGTTTGAATCCATTTTCAATTAAAGTGAAGTTACTGAGCATAAAGCAGAGGAGCGTCCTGTGTCTGGACATGGTGCAGCTGGTAGAGAAGCTGCTCCATAGTCAGAGGGTTGTGAGTTCCAATCCTTCCTGAACAGTTTGTCGTTTGTCTCTGTGGGAGTTGCTGCCCTCTTGATGCAGTCAGGTCCTTTTCCTCTTTCATGTCAGATGTCTGAGACACTGAAGGAGGTCAAAAGTCAAACATGGCTCCACTGAGCAACGGCAGTGATCCAGCATGCACACACTACCATCACCCTGAAACTGACTCAATCATTTTAAATGTCTTCAGTAACTTCTAGAGTGAATATCCTTTTGGAATGATGCACTTGCAGCTCCGAACCTTGAACAAACCAATCATAACATCTGAGCATTGCCATTGCCAAAACTGTTGCTATTAAAGTGAAGAAGAGCAAATGTACCTGATTCAGCCAACAGATGGAGACACAGTCCATGATATTAAAGGCTGGGGGACTGAAATCTTAGATGTCAGCTGGGTATAAAACCTTACCCTCACCATCTGAATTTGTACTGCAACAGCAGCAGCAAAGATAGGACACAACATGTAGGTGTAAGTGTACGAAGGGAGGATTATTCCTGATTGCTTCAATGGTTTATGCAATGAGTTGTGCTGGTACAGTGACAGGTGTCATACTGCTGGCATCAGTGGATTCTTAGGATTCATTTGAGGAGTCGTTTGCACAGATAGCTTAAAATGAAAGATACCCAGGGTGCTGTGATGCTGGCGTGCACCATGTTCAGACAGAGAACGCTTTTTCCTACATGCTCAGTCACTTCTTTGGTGTTTGTGTTCAGTTAGACATGGTTAAGCTAGCTCAAAACAGTCTGCAACCTGACAATGTCTTCATGTGTTAAAATGTCCTGTGAAGCAACTGAATAAGGAAGGCAATGGGCAGGGCGGCCCCTCCCCCAGTACCGGGGGCGCTCGAGCTCTAGAGGTTGATACAGTCAATGGTGTTAAAGCCAACTCAAAATTTTTACCTCAATTGAAAATGGATTCAAACATGAATCAGTCTGATCTCTCCAAGAGCACAAGTGAGATTTGAACCCACACCCTTCGGACAGTAAAAGTAGATCTCTACCAGTTGAGCTGTAAGAACTTTTTAGAGGAGTATGAGTCTCACACACACAAGACTTAAAGTTTCTCACTTTGTCAGTGTCAGTTTGTTCCATTGTGTTTAAAGACCAGTTGACCCTCCTCAGTGACCACTAGACCATCTTACAGAACCTCTACAACCTCCCAAAGGACCTCTGTAACCTCCTCAGTGACACTGAAACATCCTGAAGGAACACTAGAACCACCTAAAGAACCTCTACAACAGTGTTAAAGAACACCAGGACATGTTTCAGTCTGTAAACTTTGTTTCTCTGCAGGTTGATGAAGGTGAAGTTTGTGCAGCTTCAGTCTGATCTTCATCTCTCTCTGGTTCATTGTGTTGATCATCAACGGAGACGGTCCAGTGGTGAAGGACGCTGACCACCAACATAGAAAACTGCCAACCTGTGGGTTCGAATCCCGCCTGAGGTATGTCACACAGGAGTGTGTGCTGAAAATTTCAAACCTTGCATTCACAAATGTCGTTCGTTGCGATTGCACGTCAATTTCAATTTCCAAATTTCCATCACTGACCAACAAGGAAGGACCACAGGAAAGCTAAGTCTGAAAAAAAAGTACAAAGTAACATTGCAATCAAAACCCTTTAATTGATTTAAAAATTTATTTATTCATCTATTGAATAACCTGAAACAGGAAGTTCCACAATGTGGAGCAACCCTTAGAAATTCCACCTTAATGGAGATATTAAGGTGTTTCCACAGACTCCTGAGAGCTCAGCTGGTACAGGAACTGCTCCACAGTCAGAAGGTTGTGAGTTCAAATCCCTCCTGAACAGTTTTTCTTATGTGATGTCTTAAACCATGCAGATAATCTATTACAATCCTTTGATACCCTACCCTACGTTGGTGGTCGGCGTCCTTCACCACTGGACCGTCTCCATCGCTGATCAACACAATGAACCTACACCTGAACTTCATCAACCTGCAGAGAAACAAAGTTTACAGGCTGAAACATGTCCTGGTGTTCTTTAACACTGTTGTAGAGGTTCTTTAGGTGGTTCTAGTGTTCCTTTAGGATGTTTCAGTGTCACTGAGGAGGTTGCAGAGGTCCTTTGGAAGGTTCTAGTTCTGGTCCCGGTGTTGTTATGACGTTTCTGCTGTGATCTGTCTCTCCTCCCCTCAGAGTGTGAGTGAATGATGCAAGGCAGGTGGTGACTGCTGATTGGCTCATTCGAAGAGATTGCTCTCACTGGATTGGTCCAGCAGGTGACAGAAGACTTTTTGAAGCTCTTCCCTCCTTTACCTCTGCCAACATAGCCCTGCATTCGGACTGTGTGTAGATTTGTTTGTAGGTAACTGCAGACAAACCAGTCGACTTTGTTCATGAGTGTGTTCAACTTGTTTACTTTGTGCTTCAGAGCCTTTTGACCAGTTTTGAGTTTGTGAATTGAGGTTTGTTTCACAGTTACTCTGTTGTGTTACTAGTTGGTTTTCTGGTATCTTTTGTTTGGTCACTGTGAAATAGAGCACTTTAAGAAGATTTGAGTCGCAGTGAAAAGCCGACTGTGGTGTCGTCACGTTCTTTTCTCTTGTAGGAGTTTAGGTTAAAAAGTAGAACCTAGAAAGCCTTCATTGTCACTGCATAGGAATACACCAAAATTAGTTGTGACACTAATTTAGTTGTGTATGTATATATATATATACAAATTAGACAGTAAACTTGCTTATTTATAATTTTAATGGAGCAGAGACAAGCTCATTTCTCTTTAACGTGAAAGGACGTGAATATGAGGCACAGCACATCAGGTTCATCTCTGCCTTTGACGTAAAACCTTTTCATGGTCTTCTTCAATGGATGCGTCTGTACTGAATCACTTCCACTTCCTGCTTCAGACACGTACAGTTCAGTGTTCTCAACATGCACAGAGCTTTAATTCCGATTATTCTCCTGCTCTTCTGGATCGAAGGTAAATCAGCGTATTCGTTTTTGCTTCATCACTGTAAATTTGATCGTATGGCTTTATCTAATTTAACTCTTCTTGCTCCTCTCTGCAGGAATATCACCAAATGAAAGTCACAATGTTCGTCAGACTCCGGCCGATCTGCTGTGGGACACAAAGTCAAAAGTCAAACTGACCTGCAAACACAGCGTCGACAACTACGACACTGTTTTGTGGTATCGGCGCTCAGGAGGAGACTCTACTTTAAAGCTGGTCGCTTTCACAAGTTACACAAGCGTTCAAGTTGTTGAGGAGGGCTTTGTGGGCAGCTTTAACGTCAGTGGAGACGGTGAGAAGGAGGCTTTCCTCCATCTGCTCAAACTGAGGCATCCTGAAGACAGTGGGCACTATTTCTGTGCAGCATACAGTCGCACAGCGATACAAAGCCCCAGACTCCCCAACAAAAACCCTCCAGCACACCTGCAGCAAACCACATGAACAGGCACCCTGAAGAGCCGGCTGCTCAGTGGGAGGAGCTGAGGAGGTGACGGCACAAACACAGCAGCATTCTGACGTCATACTCAAACAGTTCGGCAGAGATTTCAGTTGGTTCATAACTCACCTTGATGTTTTGTCTTTTATGAGAATATTTACTCATGCTTGGTGGAACTTGGGGACTTCAAGACATCGCCTCTCATTTATCAATCAAACCTACCAACCAGCTCAGGTCAGTCAGCTCACGTAGGGTTTGCATGTCATTCTATGAAAGGCGCTATATCAAATAATTTATTTATTATTATTACATAAAATAGATTATGATCCTCATGCAATATGCTGATTAAATCAGTAAAGGATGGAAAATAATTCCACCAAAGTTTAGACTCAGCCAGTAGATGGAGGTAGAGCTCATGGTTCAGTGTTTTCACTGCCACAATAAACAACTGAAGGATTAAACACAAGTGCTGTCTGGAGAAGATTATATCAGGTAGGAGTGGGTGGGATAAAGAGGTGTGACCAGTGAAGATGTCACTTCCTGTGTGCAGCTGCTGCACAAAGAGTCACACTCTTTTCTTTTCCTGCTCACCTCTTTTCTTAGCTGTCTCAGAAATAGCAGCAGTGATGCTGTAAAGAGCTCCCGCCAGTCAGACCGAGCTGCACAGCTGCTCTCAGACTCACAGAGATGGAGGCTGAGATACGAGACAGCCGGGTGGGGGAAGGAGAAACAGGAGAAGTCAGGTTTTTGTGTAATGCTTTTTCACTGTGAGGACAGGGGGGGCACGGTGATACAAACCAGCACAGCCGCTGTACAAAAACCTCCTCCTGCATTTAACACACTCACTGTGGAGCGCTACCTGTGACCCAGTAGCTGAAGCTACTCTGGACATGGAGCTAAACTCACTGTTCTGGGTAAGTCAGTGCTCTCACAACTGCACTTCATCATCATGATGAAGGATCAGATTTGTCTGAAGACTTTGAGAGATGATCCAAACCAAGACAACCAGTTGAGCTACGTGTTTCAGTTGAATATTGTATTTTGGGATATTTGAAATGTCTTCAGATTCTCAAAGCAAATTTCCAAAACATGCAAAGACTCCTGAGAGGATCTGGTGATCTGGTCACCTTCAAAACAAATGATGATATCAGAGCGGAGCACAGAGACATGTTTGTGTCACAGGCTGAGAGCTCTGTGATAATTCGCCGAGGCTCGTTTTGGAGCTGGAACTAAACTGACCGTGTTGGGTAAGAAAATCTGCAGCAACACATCAAACTGTGTGTTTTACTGTCAGTTTATCAGACAGACTGTGCGGCTTTAAGGTGATTTTATTTGGCGTCAGTAGATGTAATATTCACCCTTTAAATTGTGGAAGAAGTGGCGGCATGTGCTGGTCTTGTTTCGGTCCTGAGCTGCTCTAAAGCAAACTGCTGCAGCGACAAAAGAACAAGCTGTTTGTCCAAATGATTGCTCTCAGTGTGACAGACTGTGAGGCTGACTTTGGGACGGAAAGCAAAGTTACTTATATCTGAGGCAGTAAGGTTAAAAACAATATGTCAGCTGTTTTATGTAATATTTTTAAAAATATAATCCAAAGCTGAGTTTGATATCTGTGAGAGACGTGTTGAGGTTTTATTCTCTTAAACTGTCGTAAAATTTATTTTATTTTACAGATTGAATTAGGCTCTGCCTCAAACACTTAATTTCCTTAATTCTGTTGATTTTAAACACCCCTTTGATCTCTTTCTGCATCAATTTATGGTGTAAACATCTTCAATTTTGTCAAAATAAAAGAGAAATACAAGTGTTCTAAATATTAAGGGGAGGCATGTCCCCTGAAATCTACACCTCTGCATATGTAACTGTTGGAATACAAAAAAAAAAAAGAAGCTGAGCAGAGTGTGTCAGTTGATCATATGAACACTGTTTCAGATAATGAGGACAGGTAAAGGGGACACATTTGAAAATTAGTTGCAACCAATGAATGTCTTGTTCAACCATGAGAAAACCAGCTGAGTCTGTCATACGATGTGTGATGACAAGAAGGAAAAACATATCCAAGGACAAATCTAAAAAAGCTACTGTACGCTGCATTACCTCTTGCACTCCACCCCCATTTTGTAGCAAAAATGCCTAAAATGACATACCCAAATTAAAATGACTGCAGCTTCTGAACCGCTCTGACTACATGCATGCATGAGGTCTTGCCAGAAAGAAAACTCCCTGAAGTTTCTTGTGAAAGTGTCAGAAACACTCTAGGTGATACAGAGACA
>NC_065523.1:39159728-39164155 GCF_006386435.1 Epinephelus moara
GAAATACATAATAAATAAAAGAAAAACATGTTATTTTTGAAAAGTCGAGAGCTTCCTGAATCCGGCAATACCAAACATCACATGGTTTGATGACGTAGTGCGCCTGGGAGATACCATTTAACAGAGGAGGGGGGGGAGCGAGGACGTCGGCGTCCTGGCGGAGTTAGAGAGGTTAAAGGCGGGAAATATTAGTTTGAGAAGCATTTCAATAAACATCTCTCAAAGTTGTAAAGCACGTTTCTTTCTGATAGTATATATTTCTGAAGTATAAAACTCTGTCTAGATCAGTAAATAGCACAAATCCAAAGTTCATTTTACGTAAAAAATTATCAATATGTTGTTTAAATCTGAGGTCAGAATGGAGCCATAAGCCCAAGTGTTTAATTTTATCAATTCAATGCAGAAAGATACCATCATTAGACGTAATAGCTAAAGAATTAGGTTTTATTTATTTTATTTGTTTCACATAAATACAAAACAAAAGGGAATAAAAATATAAAGAAAAGTGTAAAAATTGTCAATAATTTTCAAATACTAGAATTCAAAAGAATTTTTCCATATACATATATAGTTAACTTTTAAATATAAAGTAATTGTATTATATTATACTAACAGCATGAACAACAGTTCCTAAGAGTGATCAGTTTTGTTAAAAATCAAAGGTCTCTTTTTGTACAAAGACACAGAAGAATCCAGTAAATGAACATTTTCATTCCATAAAACATCTCCACCATATCTGATAGAAAACTGACCGCAGGATGTTTTATACAAACGAAGATTCGGAGCCTGTTCAGTTGTGTATTTATGGACTTGTGAGTTATTAACAAAATAATATCTACAACTACAGGGTGAATCTGTGATCTTTTATTTCACTTTAACAACAAATGAATATTGATGAATATCGAACAATATTAATGTCAAAAATAGCCACTAACTGCAGTTTAAAAAAGGGAGGTGCCCCAGGCTCTGTTTTGTACCAAAGGCCATTCTGTAAGATTTAGTTTTACTAATCTAAGTCATTTTTTAGATAAGATTTGTTTGATGTAAACATCAGATTGTAGGGAAGTTTGTGTTTGTCAGAAATAGAGTTTAGAGACGTATATCACTGTATCATCTGCATATAGACGAACCGAGCAGTTAGAACAAATTAGAAAAATTGAGTTTAGCTGTTTCCCCCTGCATCCAGTCTTTATGCTAAGCTAAGCTAACTAGCTGCTGGCTCTGGCCACATAATTATTTTGCAGACATGAGAGCAGTATCATCTGACTCCTGTCAAGAAAGGCAATTAGCGTATATCCCAAAAATGTGGAGCCAATTTAATGATTTGTCTCTTTTGTCACCACAGATTCAAAGCACACCGTCACCCCACCGACAGTCAGAGTCCTTCCACCTTCACAAAAGGAGTGTCAAAACAACAAAGACAAGAAAAACAAGAAGACATTGGTGTGTGTGGCCTCTGGTTTCTACCCGGACCATGTGAGTGTGTTCTGGCAGGTCGACGGGGTGAATGTCACAGATGGCGTGGCGACTGACGGCACTGCCCTGTGGGAAGGGGAACATTACAGCATCAGCAGCAGGCTGAGGGTCCCGCTCAGTGATTGGTTCACACCAGGCAGGAGGTTCAGCTGCCGCGTCGGCTTCTTCAATGGGAGCCAGACTGTGTCCACGTCACACTGGGTCGAAGGTGTTAAAGGTTTGTTTATTTGTGTCTCAGAGGAACCTCGACATGTTTTTGATGATGTCAAAGTCGTGACTGCACTGAAATAAAAACTTTGTTTTCTGTCAGGACCAGGAGCTGCAGCTATCAGAGGTAAATATGGATATGAACCCACAACCTCAAAGCTCTGACACAACTCAGACACGTCACTAAAGTAATGCATTTTTTTTTTTTTTTTGCAGAGAAATATTTGAGGGTCGTGCACGCTGCCGTGCTGTCCTACGTTGTTCTGATCGTCAAGAGCATCGTCTTTGGAGTCTTTGTGGTGTTTCTGGTGTGGAAGCTTCAGGTTCGTCCAACATGAGTCATTGATGTGTCATTGTACCACATATATGTGTATACGTATAATATAGTTTAAATGAAGGTGCTCATAGTCAGACAGCGCATTAAAGGAACAGTGTGTCAGATTTAGGGGGATTTAGTGACGTCTAGCATCAGTTGAAACTTCTCCTGGTTAGAATTCCTTCAGTGTTCATTGTTCAGCTGAATTATCCACAAAGGTCTCTTCTTCTCCAACAAATGGACCAGCTGATTTTAGCTGGTTTAAAAAAACACTGAATGAAGCAGCAGGTAGATATCAGTGTTTTTTATGTTGTTCACACCAAATGTGATGCAAATTTCTGTGTCACCTTACCCCCACAAGTTTGAACGCTAGAATATTTTCTGTTGACTCACATCATATGCATGTGAAATGACTGAATAGATGAATGAACTTCAGCTGGTACGTCCTCCCAGGAGGATCTCAATTCTGATTGGCCATCGTGGCGCAAACTGGTCGCTGAAGTTCAAATTTTTCAACTCTCATTTGCCAATGACGTTAAATCATGCTACTCACTTAATTCACGCCGCTTAATCCGCGTTTTTTGTGTCATTCATGTTGCGTTAGTCGTGTCCATCATGCCACCCAGTGGGTTGGTAACATGTTATATTACTTCGGTACTGTTCAAACGTATATTACCGTCACCGCTAACACTGCTTGTACACACTTTGTCGCTTTTTATACCATGTTACCGACTTTCTCGTCTTAATCTGTGACTTCTTTTCTCCTAAAAAAGTTTAATTTCGTAATATTTGAACTTTATTCTCGAAATCTAAGATTTTTTTTTTTCTGTAACATGGCCCTAATCTTTGTTCGTGCTTCAGTGAAGCAGGTGGAGGTGTTAATAATAATGATATTATTTTTTAATAAATCACTGATGGTGTGTCTCTCTCTGTCTGTCTGCTGCACAGGGCTCATCTGGAAAACACAAGGACTGAGAGCTGAGCAGCACACACCAGATTCTTTGACTATCTGTAAATGCTTTGCTTCCAGTGCTCATTCATCTCGTCAGTCTGCGCAAATTACAGGGTTCCCACGGTTATGTAATTCCTGGATAAGTTATTAAATTAGAAAAGTGTTTTCTAGGCCTGGAATTTTTTTGGAAAAGTTTGGAATAAACATTGTTTTGACTGTAGTTTAAGTATGTACATAAAAAAAATCCCAAATCCTGTTCAACATTAAGTGATATATGCTCCTTTTATTACCAATTAATAATCTAGTGCTGATACACAGACCAGACCAGCAGTGCATCATCGCCAAGGTCACTCCCCCTTTTTGGGAAAGAAATATTATGGAAAAGTTCTAAAATGAATAAAATGTGTGGGAACCCTGTTAGCATTGATTTGATCTCCATCGCTAACTGATATTTTACATCCTGTCTGTTGGTGTCGGTGTTTGTGAAGTGCTTCATGCTAAATATAAATCTCAATAAAAGTTTGTCAGAGGAGACCGACTGTATGGCATCGTTATTCCTCATTAGAGTCCGTCTAAAGTAAGATGTTGTTGATGTTCTCACCTGTCAGATCACACAGTCTTTTTCCACTGTCGGCAGTTAACGTGCTCGTTGTGTCAGTTTCCATAAAGACAGGAAGACGCCGCCCACATATCTCAGTCTGCGGGTATTTTTAGCAGCTTGCTTATCAGTAGTTTTTCTGAGAATTCAACCTTTTGTCTCTGATGTGTGTTTTTCATCTACAACACAAAGTCCTGGCTCAACAAACTGGGTCATCTGGTCTGCAACATGAGACCCACCAGGCCGCCGGTGTTCTAGCTAGAATAATGATACTGGTATCATACGAAACTAGAAGAACTAGAACACTGAAGGCCTCTACAAGACGGAACAGAGCCACCTCTACAGTATATTCTGAGGAGGCTGAGGTCCTTTAACATCTGCCAGACAATGCTGAGGATGTCTCATGAGCCTTTGGTGTCCTGTTTGCTGTTGGGTGCTGGAGCAGCAGGTTGAAGGCAACCTAGGAATTGCTGCCATATCTTATGACACATAATTGATCATGTGAATGTGCATCATATACTTCATATACTTCCATCAGAATGTTCTGAGCCCCTGTACACTAGGCTGACCAAACGTCCTCTTTTGCCCAGACATGTCCACTTTTCACGTCCCGTCCGGGGCGTCCGGGGGGTTTTATAAACTGATGATAATGTCCGGTTTTCCGTGTGTTTGTGTGTGTGTGTGTGTGTGTGTGTGTGTTAGAGTGCGGCACAGGCAGCATATTTCTGTCCGAACCCGAACCCTAATGACCAAAGCACTGAGTTTGTGTCACACAGTGGTTACAGGCTATTTAACAGGCCGGGCGTGCGCCGTGGGTGCTCAGCTGCGGAGAGGGAGACCTCCGTGTTTGAGACGGGAGCGGGAGGCGGGAGGTCCGA
>NC_065523.1:39164357-39195914 GCF_006386435.1 Epinephelus moara
TCTTTGAGAGATATTATTTTGTAATATAACTGAATTTTCCATCCATACATATAAATTTTAAATATATTAAAATTATAAGGCATCTTTGAGTAAACTGCGAGTATCATTTAAGTAGGCTATGTCGTGGCCGGCCGAGTGTCCTCTTTTTTGGAAATCAAAATATGGTCACCCTACTGTACACTCTAAACCTGTAAAATTTGAACAGGCATATAACTAAAACAAATTGTTTATTACAGATTTATGACGAGAAAAATCAACACACAGCGCTGAGCTGCATCTCAAATTAATCCTCAGGTTCCCAGTTTTCAGATGATGTAAACCACGTCTATGTGGCATCTACTGTCGACCTGCTGTCTCCCCATAAAGATCCCTTGTTTCCTGATTAACTTTCTGATTTCAGTCACTTTCAGAACAGAAGTAAACGTTGACATGTGAGTCGACCACGGCTCGTAACAACAGGAAGTCAGAGTTCAACAGGAGAAGGCTGAGACTGTTAGCGAGGAACAAACGGGGCCATGAGAGCTCCAGCAGAGGAGAGGATGTGGTCACAGAGCGATGTCTTTGTGCAGAGACACGAAGAAGCTGCCGTCCTCCTCTTCACCACAACCTCTGCATACGACACCTGCATCTGTGCAACGAGCCGCACGCTGCACGCCTCTGCAGCAGACAGCTGTGTGTGTGTCAACTGAAGGTCCAGGATGACCTGCAGCTGTCTGAACATCACAGCGTTTGCTCTGTCACAGTCACACACGCCTGTCTGTCTGCGAGTTAGGCTGTTGAACTGCTTTTCAGCATTTCTGTGTCCTACTATATAAAAACTATGTTACTACTAACATTAGAGCTCATAGCATCAGTGCTGTTTCTTTCACCCCAGCGCTGAGGTCACTACGTCCCATGTTCCACCTCAGGATGTATGGACATTATCAGTCAGGTGTCTCCACCTGCTGGACGGTGAGGGCTGTTACAACACTGACTTCAGCTCTTCACTGAACATCAACACTGATGTCAGACAGTGTTCATGCACATTAACTTAACACTGACCCGAACGCCACAACAAACATGTCGGTAAAATACAAGAAATTCAATACTTTTTGCGTTCCCTCACAATAACTTTCGTGCCCCCTCGCAATAATGTTTTGGATTCCGATGAGCCACCATTGTCACTTCCTCTTAGATGCCCACATTGATCAGTGACCACCGTAAACTTGTATAAAGCTGGCGAGATCTCCTTTTAAACTGTAGAGATGTTATTATTGTCTTTCATGCCGTTGTAAGTAGCTTACTTAATTAGGTTCGGGAACCTAATTAAGTAAGCTCCCGGCAACAGGGAACGCCAAATTTATTGCAAGGTAACGCAGAAAGTATTGTGAGGTAACGCAAAAGTCAGTCCAAAAAAAATCTCCTGACTTGACCTTTAAGGGGCTCCGTAGATTTCAACAGATGCACACATGCAACATCAACACAGTAACTGAGATAAGAAACAGAAACATCAGAGTGATTTTAAAGCCAAATATTACGACTGCGTAAATCAATATTTTTATGACATCACTGAATCAGAGCCACTTTTTTTTTTTCTTTTTATTACTCAGGAGTTTATGAAAACCAAAACAGATATTTAAAAACAATAATGAACAATAATGAACCTTTAATCCTCCTGAGACCCTCAGCTTTAGTTTGGTACACATGTCTAATGTCTCCCAGCTGTTTGGGATCAGTCGGACCTGATGAGTATAAAAACTAAACACTGTTTTTGAACAGGAAGTAAGATGTCCTCAAATGAGGACATTGGGTTAATCTTAATAATTACAAGTGTGTCATAAAGTATAAATCCGTTTATTTCAATGTCTGTTGTGCAAAAACTAAATTTCAAATAATACAACATCTCTAAAAGTCTGTGATTTGTTCATTTAGAAACTCTGCATGAATTTTCCATGTTCCATAATGTTTTGTCTGCAGGAACAGTCTGACGTCCCAATGTCCTCAAACCGGACAATAATAAAGTGATATATATATATATATCAATGAACACTGAAGAAAGTTTCAACTGGTTGTAATCTGTAATCCTCACCGCTAGACGCCACTAACATCCCGTGAAATCTGACACACTGAACCTTTAAATGTCGAACAAAAAGAAAAGAAAACGCTTTAAGTTCAACACATTCTCACTCTGACCTCGTCACATATAAACGTTTGGTCATGGACTTTCTACATCGAGATATGATGTGCAAGGTACCCTGAGTGCGTGTACAGTCGCTGTACAGGCAGAGTTTTTGTTTCTGTCACAGATCCAAAAATCTGTGCAGTAAATAATGAGAAAACTGCTGTTATCGTACTTTATCTTAAGGACCGGCTCCCTGGTATTCAGGGCAAACAAGATCTGTCAGACACTTGCTGCTGCTTGTTAATGTCACTTCTTTGAGCGCACGGTAAAACGACTCAGATGAGTGAATCAACATTTTTATCAACTCCCCAGCCGGCAACGCACGTCAGTATGACGTCAGAGAGACGTTGGACTCTTGCGTTGGACAGATGTTGAATTTTGGTCGGATTGACCACGCGTCGGTATTGAGCGACTTCGGAGTGAGACCGAGTTGAAAAGTTTGACACTTTAAAAAAGGAAGAAAACATTAAGTAGATCTGGAACCTTTGAATAATCAAACAGAATAAAGTCATAGCTTATAAAATACACAGCAGGTGTCTGTGTGTTGGCTCTCATTAATCCCAGAGGAGGCAGCAGAGCAACAGAGCGATGGCCACACTGTCCAGAGACACTCTGCAGCCTGCAGAGTGGGGCACAATGTCTCTGCTGTGTCCCAGGCTGGGCAGTGGACAGGAGCTGTACTTCCCTCCCAGCGTGGACACACCTTCAGTCGCCAGCAGGACGCCGGAGAAGGTGATAGTGTTGGAGATGGTGCTGGCCCAGGCGCAGCTTCCCACTTCCTGCTTCACCCACACCTGGTCGCCTTTCTTCAGCTCCTTCATGTAGTAGCAGGTGTTGAGCGTTGTGTCAAGACCAGACACCTGGAGGACAGGAGGAGACGACTGTTACTCAGCTTTATATCAAAATCAGCCAAACCTTTCCAGTAGATCCTCAAAGTTTTTACCAGAGACGACAAATTAGTTTGTCTAATTTTGGTTTGGTTTTTTTGTGGGGCCGTAACAATACGCATCTTCGTATTGAACCGTTTCAACCAAACCGAATGGTCTCCGAAATGGGACAATCTAGTCTGCGAAAGATTTCCCAGTTTTATCAGTTCTCGCCTCAACCCGTTAGCATTCCTGTTACCTAGCAACCAGCTGTGTTTAAAGAAAGAGGGAGTAAGCTAGTAAGTTAGTTAGCCGTAAAATATGGACCCAGAGATTGTTATTTTATTTAATCCTTGAGGAGATGATTCACCGCCAGAGATACCGCCGTTTTCTTATTGAATTAAGATTGTTTAAGCTGTGTGCTTTTAGCTAAGAGTAATATTAACAAGAGTTAACCGTTAGCTACTCAACCACTGTTAGTGAACGTAACATATGATCGTCACCAGCGCTCAATGCATCTTGGGATAGGCTGGGCCTCGAAGGATTTTGGTGCATTCTTTTGTACTCGGAGGTCGGAAGTCGGAAGTGGGAATGACGTCACCTCCGAGTTGACAACAGTTTTTGCATTCTAGTTGACGACGGTGGACAAGTCGGAAAAAAACATGGACGCCCGCAAGAAAGCCTTTGTTGCCCTTACACTTTCCGAGTATAGACAGCTTCAAAACCATCATGCACTCCAACGGATGAACGCTGCAGATGAGGCTGACCTAATGTGAAACAAATAAGATAAAATTGCTATAAACAGTACTTTAGCAGAGTGTTTACTCACTATGTATGTGACCGGCAGCCATCTTGAATTGGTAAGTCGGGGTTGATGCGGTTGCTCCGAGTTTCTGAGTTGGAAATCCGATCTCAGGGTGCGTTCGAGTTTAAACTTCCCACTGGGAACTGGGAATTTCGAGCCTCTGAGTACAACACGAATGCACCATGAGTCCGTTGCACCCTCCAAATTCTGGGAAAGAGGCTGCATTTGAAGGAGCCTTTGAATTGGGACGGCCTTGGTCGCGCCGATGTGACGCAATCTGTCTTCAAATGCTGCCTTCGAAGGCTGCAGCCGCTGAATTGAGACACAGCTTCACTGGGAAGCAGCTGTGCTAAGCTAGTTCATTACAAGATGGTCAGTAACGCCATTATCAGACTGGAAATAGAAGATCCTCCAATAACCTACAGGTCTGCTGTTTGGAGCCACTCTGGTTTCGATATGAATGAGGACGATGGTGAGACTGAAAACACACCGAGCCAAAGAAAGAGCCGCCGCACAGCTACAGACTCTCATCAGCAGCACAGTAAAGCCGAATTCAGACCAAAGATTCAAGTCGAGATGAGTTCAAACAAACAACTGCTGTAAACGCTCCGTTCTGTAACATTGTAAAAAGCTGCCGGTTCACACCAGGGCCTTGTATTCCAATGAACTGTGCAACCAACAGCTTAAGTTTTGACCGCTTGCTCTGACCTGAAGCAAAGTTAAAAAAAACACCTGCTCCCGTGAGATTTGTGTGGGTCCCGCGTCATGCTGCAGCCCTCTGATGTTATCTGTATCTGTATTTTTAGAGTCTAGTTCAGTTTTGTGTACCTGAGCGATGCAGGACATGCTGTGGACCCCGTTGACCATGAAGCGCCAGGAATTGTCGTGGTCTCCGCGGCACAGCTGGGCAGCAAACACAAACTGGTAGATGCCAGGGACTGGTGCGGTGAACACTCCCGTGTCGTTGTTGTAGCCCGAGCCCTGGTTCACCACCACCTGGTTGAAGATGACTGGGTTGTACAGGATGTCTCTCAGAGAGCCCTGGAAGGCTGCGTAAAAGAGAACAGCGCCTCCTGGGACACAGAGTCACATCTCAGTCAGGTGTGTTTCCATGTCATGTTGCACAACACATGAAATGCTGGTTTTAAAGAGAGAGTTTTTGAAGTGGGGTTGTGTGACTGACATCGACTGTAGGTCACACACTGACTGTGGATAGGTACCTCACACAACCCCACTTCATCTCTCTGTCTCAGACACATGGATACAAACACACCTTGTTGTCTGGCTGCTCTCTGACGAGGGATCTGTGGAGAGAGGCAGAGACCAGAGGTTATGTTCAGTCAGTGTAACGTCCAGAATACATGAGGCACGGATGCACAGCGACATGTAGTCAGTCTGTGTAGAGAGAAGGTCAGGAGGTGGACAAGTCAAACAAACACAGGACTTTCACCCCGCAGACTGCTGTTTGTGTCCTGTGTAAAACTAAAAGTCAGTGTGGACTTCTTTTAACTTTACCTGTTTGGGACATAATTACATAACTTTATGAGAAACTCATGTCTGTCTGTAACAAGCATAATGATTTTCACCAAAAATGTGATCTTTTTCTGAACCTAACAAAGCGGCGAAAATCCGAGTAGGGTGGGCGAGAGAGGTGCTGGATGTATCCAACAACCACTGACTTTCATCAGGAGGTCAGTGTTCACTTCCTGTAAGATTGTAAAGCCAAACCCTGTTCGTTTGTCCTAAACCCAACCACGTGTGTGTGTTGGCTAAACGTAACAACGTGTTTGTTGTCAGTTGACACAGTTGTGTCCTGGGACATCAACAACCAACACACCCAGGGTACCTTGCACTTCATATCTCAACATGGAAAGTCCATGACCAAACATGTGACGAGGTCGCAGTGAGAATGCGCTGAACAACGTAATTTTGGCGCCTAAACTCAACAGTGCCGCTGCCACGTAATGTGGTTTTAGGAATTTCTGGTCATTTCACCTAATTCTGTGAGATTACATTGGGTCAAGGGTCAAAGGTGAGTTCACTTACTGAGTGCACCGGGCCGGCTACGACCAAACCGGTCACACATAACGCCGTCAGAATAACAACAGGACGAATCTGTGAGACAAAGAAACCAAAAACTGTAACCGGAAAACATCTGACACATTAAGGAGCAGACAGACAGTTAGACGGACGGACAGACAGACAGACAGACAGACAGACAGTCAGACAGGTACCTCGGTGGAGCTCATCTTCCTGCTGAGGGTTATTCAGCTCTGACACACTCTGCCAGGATCCTGTTGAAGTGTCTCTGTGCTCAGCAGACAAAGTCCACCTGCTGCTCTGTTACAAAATCTGTTTGACTAACTCATGCCTACCACACACACACACACACACACACACACACACACTGTTAATGTTGACAGCTATTTTAGATGTAGTCTGAGTCTTCAGTTGAAAATGTTTATTAGTTTAATCATCCGGTGGCGCGGCTCTGCAGCGACCCGGGCTCGTGCTACTTTTTCTTGCACTTTAGACGTCTCTGTATGTTTCTGTGTTTTGATTGTTAAATGTAGTCCATGTCTGTTTCATGTGATACAACTGTCACTGTGATGATGTTTTTATCTTGTCCTGTGAAGCAATGAAATGTAGCACTGTGCCCGAGATGAATTTCCCTTAGGGGACAATAAAGTTTACCTTACCTTATCTAAAGTCACACTTTAGTCAATGAAAATTTAAAATGTCTTTGACTTTCGACTTTTTGTCCTGATGTATTCTGTCTCTTTTTTTATCTTTAAACTCATCCTCCTGGATGAGTTTAAAGATAAAAAAAAAAACATGTTAATTATGCTATAATTAACACTTATATAGTCTTATTAATGGTAATGAACATCTTATTCTGTCTTATAAGTGCTCATTAACTGTTAATGAGTGCTTATTAAGCATTAATTAACGCTTATTACAGTACCTTAATATAAAGTGTTACCCAATAATATATCAAAGAAAAACTTGACATGAGGTGATTTTTCAAAGACAATGTGTTTGAAGGACTGAGGTGCAACAAGAGCTGTTTTCGCTTCCTGAAAACGACACGTTTATGTTGCAGTGATGATAGAGCCCTCTAATGGCTGCAGTTATGATGACGGGGGCAAAGGATGAAGTCAGGTGACGTTATTATAAAGTCTGCACAGGGAGGAAGGCGTGGACGATGGATGGGTCAACAAAACATAGGACTTCAGCTGAAGATCACCGTTTGTTTCCAACCAAAATCAACGTTTTTCTTGGAGATCCTGTAGCAGTTGTCACTGTCACTGTTGGGGTCTGTGCGTGAACGTACTGGGTGTGATGCCAGAGTTTAAAAACAGTGATGACAGTAACACAAACAGGAGCTGCTGCTGTTCCTCCAAACAGTCCGGAGCAGTGTTGTCCTCAGAGCGGGAGCACTGACACTGCTCAGGTCAGAGGCTGCAGGAAACTGGAGTTTGTCCTCAGATCTGCTGAAACAAAAACAGTCCGTCACAGACCTGTGACCCAGTGAGATGAGCCTGGCACTGATCCATCCCGGGTTTTACAAGTTCACATTGCACCCTTTCCAGTCAGGTCAAACGCTCCTTTACTGGAAGTGAATATTTGGTTTGGAGACAGGTGATTCTCAGGTAAACATTTAGGATCCACTTCAGTTGATAAACATACATTTTATCAACATTTTCTTGGACATTTTATTAATGTTTTTCATGCATTTTATTGACTTTTTTTGCAACATGAAAACATTTTTTCTGACATTTTAATATATTTTTTTTTATATGTCAGCAACATTTTTTGGACTTTTTTGAGAAATATTTTTCAGACATTTCATTTTTATGGATATTTTGATAATATTATTCGGACATTTTATTTTAACAAAAAGTTGACTTTTTTTGGACATTTTATGCAATTAAAGAGACTCAAGTTGCAGCCTTGGAAACTGTAGCAGAATGGTTTTACATTGTGAGATTGAACGTGCCCTAGGTGTTGGCAGGTTGGACTGTACCAAGTGGAACCATGTGATGGGGGAGGAATCAGTTGGTTTTCTTTTTACATTTTGTTTCTTCCCAAACTCAGTAACTGAACTTCAACCTGAATACTGTGCTGTAACGTTTCTGTACATCTTAATACCTCGATGGAGGAACTGATGTGACATACATTCTTAACAGCTTCAACTGTCAGTTTGATTTCACCCCTGCTATTAGCAGTGTGGTTCGACCAGGAAGTATTTAAAGCTGCTGGTGGATTCATCCTTGTGTTTGAAACATCCTTCAGGATCATGTGAGCGCTGTCACGCAGAGGAATCAGAGGAACATGTAGTTTTGCCCAAAGTGTTCCCAAGAACGTGAACATTAAAGATGGAGACAAGGAAGCTGAGAGTGGACGAACTCAGTGTGGTGTTGGAAGACTGTTCCAAAAATATCTGGTCTACACTCCCAACATACTAAGTGCTGGTGATGCACCTTAACGCTGGCTGCCTCCCGCCATAAAACCAAGAAGAAGAAGAAGAAGAAGTGTTTTGTCTGTGAGCTGGAGACCTCTCTTCATGTCAGTGAGTGACCTTTGTTCTTGTGTTTATGACTTTCTGTAAATTGATGTTAAGGAAACAGTTAAACGCTCTGAACCCAGTTCTTATATCTTATATCACTTCTAAAACAAGTAATATGAGATAAGATGATTTATTATTCGTCCCACAGCGCGGACACTTGCAGGGTGTTGCTGTTCCCTACAAGCCAGAGATATTAAGCCATCACGTCCTCACTGTGACCTCGTCACATGTCCACGTTTGGTCATGGACTTTCCACGTCCACATATGACGTCCAAGGTACCCTGGGTGTGTTGGTTGCTGACGTTCTGGGACGCCGTGTCAACTTCAGCCTGTTACATGCATTGTCTGTTTTCAAAATACACTTCTGTTTTCACAGGAAACGTACAGTTTGCATACAGTCTCTTTCAAAATAAAAGCACTACGTCAGTAGTGTTGTGGAACACCAACATTTAACTTTGAAATAAATAATTCAAGTGAGTCAGTTTTTCTGTGACCCATCCACCAACCTAACCTGCTTCCATTCAAGCGCTCAGGACTGCTTCTTTGTTTACTGCTGTCAGTGCGTTGGTCACGTGATCGCAGGGATACGTACGAATTAGGGTGCATTGCTTTTCATAAGAAAACATACGAAGAATCTGTGACAGCAGCCTGAACATTTTGCTGGGAGTTTGAAACCTTCAAAAAGTTTTTAATTTAATTTTTTAAAGTTGATATGGCACTGTTTGGTTTCTGCTGCTCATCTTTCAGTTTTTTTGACTCCTTACAAGCGCTCAGGACTACTTCCTGTTTACTCCCGTCAGCACATTGGTCACGTGATGTCAGCCTTTCAAAATACATGGAACATGTATTAATATGAGTGCGCTGCTTTTTGTAGGAAAACATATGAAAATTTGGGAGAACAGCCTGCAGTTCAAGGATAGAGACAATCAGTCTGTCTGGTCTCTGTCTCTTTAATACCCCAAACACACACACACACACACACACACACACACACACACACGTTTAATAAAGTCCAGCAGTAATCATCTTGACATCTGGCCTCTGACCTCAATAGGACTGTTTCTCTCTGTCCCTCCATTAGTCCAGCAGTAATCCTCTGGTGTCCACACACATATGGTCCTCATAAAGGACTCTGTCTGATGCCGACTGTCAGACTGTGGGGTGAATGCTTCAAATGTATTTGGATGTTTTTAAATATGTCATCACTGTCAAGTATTTTTCTTATTGGCTGAATAATAATCAGAAACAAAGACTCAAACACATCACATTTGTTTAGTACCATTAAATGTGGTAATTCATTTTTTTGTCTGTTTAATATACGCACCAAAAACCAAAGGAGATTCCTTCCAAGTCAGTCCAGTCACAGTGAAGTGGAGCTACAGTCCCAGCTGGACGAGGACATCTAACTGGCCTACTGTCCTTGTCCCAGTATACAAGCACGGGAGGGGAATCCATTTATTGAGCCAAGTATGTGCGACTCCTCTACGATAGGTGGAGATATGCCCCCTTTCAGCTTGTTAGTATTGGACCTTTTTCCTGTTGACCTATTACGTCACAGACCAAACAATGGACAAACAAGTTAGCTACGGTTAGCTAGCAGCTAACTGCTACCATGGTGGACAACTTTACAGCTCTGTACATTTGGTCCGTCCAAAAAGTCACGGCTCTGGATGTAGATTTCTCCATGTTGTTACCGGCTTCTTCTTCTCTTACACATTTAATGCTATTGGACTTCAGGGTCAAAGCCCGGGGCGGAAACTGTGGAGCATGCTCAGAGCGCCTCGGCCAGTTTGGGTCTGATTGACTGTATACATGCAGGAGTCACATGATCTGGGTGTGTTAGTCCCACTGTGACACATTCACTGCAGGAACATTTCACTCACACTGACATGTTTACAGGGGTTTAATAAGTCTGACACAATAAATCCATTTCCTCTGTCGTCATGGAAACACACTGAATGAAAACCTACTTGGTAACAAATCTAATTCTGATTCTGATGTTCCCAGTAACCATTACAGATGATGTATTTAGTTGACTGAATGATATTGAAATTATTAAAACAGAAAGAGGAACCTCTTCACATTTACAGGGCCCAGATTTGTATGCTCTTTTTGACATATATGTCAGCTCTCATCTTCTCGCTGTTTGTGAGGACGACTCTCAGGACGGACGGCTCTAACTTTGATTCTGTGACTCAGTGTCCCAGTTCTTCCCACTGTTCCTCTTCCTGTTCCTCTCTGCCATCACCAAAGCCGCCACCACGGTAACCAGCACAGTGACAGTGATGACGAGTACGGTGGCGGTCTCTGCGATGCAGAGCTGGCTGTCCACCCAGGCCAGCGAAGCCCCCGCCAGCTGCGGTGGATCCTGGCACGTCACGTTGCGGTAGTCGTCGATGTGAAGGTGGCGAACGTGCAGGATCTTACTGAAGACGCGATGCAGGTCGCAGTCACAGCTCCACGGGTTGCCTGGAGGAGCAACGAGAAGGTCAATGTAAAGATCAGTGAAAACGATAATGCAAAAGTGTGAGACGATTTTGACCTGAAAAACAAAAGAGTAAATAGTTCAGCTTTTGTCATGTGTCATGTGACGAGGACCAACCAATCACAGCCCACAGATATCTTTCCTTCCTCAGTAAATATCAGTGTGTGATAAATATGGAGGAGGTGCTGATCATCTTGGTGCAGAGCTGTCAGAGCGTCACATCTGTCCCACAGACACACAGGAAGTAGATCAGCTCTGACCTCAGGGTGTCTATTCAGTGGGCTGTGATACGGTGCTGGTTATGGTCACTCTGCAACCTCAGACGCAACCAGCCTCTGCACCCTTGACAGTTGGCACAGGAAAGGCACAGAAGTAGCACCCAGCACCCGACCTGGCAGTTACGGACGCGGCATGTTTACAACCCCTTAGTCTGCACCGAGTTTTGATGAGGAACTGAAGTAACAGATATAAAGGCCCTGACACACCAAGCCGATGGTCGGCCGTCGACCAAAGTCGGGCCGTCGGTGAGCGTCTGTCGCCCTAGTTTTTGCGGTGTGTCCCGCACCGTCGACACTTCAGCGTCGGCGGCTTTTTGGCCGATTGAGCATGTTGAATCGGTGGCGGAGCTTGTCATCGAGAGAGATCACTCTGATTGGCTGTTCAGGTTTTATTTCCTCGCCCCTGTAGTGAGTCAATCTGCCTGTAGTGAAACCGGGGCTAACCGGTGCTTCCTCCTCAGGCTCCACTTCACTCAGCTGCCCCACAGACCCGCTGCTTCTTCACACTTTAACCTGAATAACAAACCGGCCAGTTAGCCTCCGCTAGTCTCTGAGCTAGCCCCGGCTCTCCGTTTGGATCCAACCGGAGCACCGAGCCCTGGTTTGTTATTCAGGTTAAAGTGGGAAGAAGCAGCGGGTTTATCGGGCAGCTGAGTGAAGTGGAGCCTGAGGAGGAAACACCGGGACCGTCTGGATGTAATAGTCCGTGGAGGTGCTGCGGTGCTCGGCTGCACAGATAGGAAACCCCTCGGCTGACAGGATGTACCACTCTCTCACTCCGCTCTCTCTCACGCAGGCGCAGAACGTACGTGCTACTTGGCCGTCGGATGTAGTCCGTGTAGTGTGTTCAAATGCAACTGACACAGGGCGACGTGAGGCGACGTAGACGACGCAACAGTTGGCTTTCGTCACCGCTAGTTCTTTGATGTCGGTTTGGTGTGTCCGGGCCTTAAAAGGAAGTAACCATCATCACATTTTCACTGGCCTCTGTGCTGCTCTACACTGTTTACTAACCTGTTTTCCAGTGTGTTCGTGACTGAGAGGCAGTTGGAAAGAAATGTATCACCTGTTTTTAATGGGTTTTTCCAATGTTAAAAAAAACAACCAACCTCTATATGTGCACTAATATTGGTGGAAAACATCAGGGCAGAGCAGGGTGGGTCATGCCTTTGCTATATTTTTGGCCCTTTGGAGCAACATGTTTGTTTCATGATACCAAGCTCTCAGTGGGATATTTTTTCAGACTGTTGGGATTTAGAATTCTGAGCTGGAACAAGGACATAACACCCGGTCGTCACAGCTGACAGACAGAGGGTGGGATACGAGGCTTATGAGAGAGAGGCCATGAACTTGATGTGCATTAAGTGCATCATTATTCCTAAAGCCATCTGGCCCTGTGCGTATCGCTCTCACTGGCAGGACGGTAGATGTTCATTGTCAGATGCCATCTGGGAGCCAACACTGCACGCATCACATAACACACAACGCGTCTGCAGCCATGATACATGTTTTAATGAGAACACAGTAGCAGTAACAGTGGTTAAGACATTTGACACCTGACAGCTGGATGTGTGTCGCTGTTGTATGGAGGCTGATGAAGGTCTTAAACTTTAGGTGATGCAGGTTGTTTCCTTCCAGAGCGAGGATGGCCAGGCTGTAGAGAGGCGCCAGAGCATCATTGTCGATCTGAGAGATGTTGTTGTTACTCAGCTGGAGCACCTACACAGACAGACAGGTGATCAGACAGACAGACAGGTAACTTGGGATACACTAAACCAGTCACCAGAATAAATGTTGGCATTGATATTAAAACTTGACATTAAAACTTGGGTGTTATGAGATCATATTTCGGCTTAAAATACCCAGTTTTGGTGGCACAACCACTGAAAACACCCACACTTGATGCCTCAACATGCAAACCTGTTTGTGGTTTACAGAAATGTGCAACAGTGTGCGACTGAGCTTTATCTACACGATATTTCAGCATCACATATTCACCTCCAGTCCAGGCAGCATATCCAGGCTGCCCTGCTGCACCAGAGTCAGTCGGTTGTTGTGCAGGTAGAGCTGTCTCAGCCTGGAGAGGCCCCTGAACACACCGGGGCCAACCATCACCAGCTGGTTATAACTGAGGTCCAGTTTCTCCATGTTGTCCAGATACTCCAAGCTGACAGAAGGAGGGAGAGAACATGACAGGGTGAGACACGGACGCTGATAATAGTAGTTCCTCTCTCCAGTGAGTGTGTGTGTCCTACATTGTCTCACAAAATCACGTCTGCTGTCCTGCAGCAGGACGATAATGAGGTGGTGTCTCTATCTGATCCACTCATGGTAAACTGGTGTGGGGATGTCCACCTGATAAATGTCGGTCCACCACTCTCACTCTTTTAGCTCTGTTTTTGGTCTCCACCACCTTCCGAGACACATCTGTCTCTTTAGCTGCTAAATGCTCCACTTTCTTTCCTACCTAGTGGCTAACTTTGTCTGCCTGTCGTTTGGTGCTGGGCAGGTGGTGTCTGGAGTACGATGGTGGACAGACAGGTACCTGTATCCAGATATGTGCTGTAAGTTGTTGTGTTCCAGTCGCAGCTCTTTGAGCGCAGACAGACTGGCTGAGAAGTCGACAGGTAGAGACGTTAACTGGTTCCAGCTGAGATCCAGTTTCTCCAGGAAGGACAAAGAGAAAAATGCCTGTGGAGATTTAAAGAAAGGAAGACAGAGAGAAGAACACATGTAACTATACAGCATACATCTTCCCTCACATCCTAGTTTGGTTTCCATCCAACTGTATTGCAGAATTTAAATAAATGGGCAAAAGAAAATAAAAACGTATGTGCTGCTCCGCTCTATGGGCCCAATGATGCGCAAACAGCATCATCTGAGTAATTTAATAAGCAGCAGTTGAATGTTTCAGCTTAAAGCGCCACTGAGCAACTCCCATAGAAATGAACGCAGTCCTGCCAACTGTATCCAGTTCTCTTTATACATCTATGGGACAAAGGCAGCCCATACCAAATCTACTTCCATTTATACCTTTCAGAGTAAAAGCCCTAGACATATACACTACAACTTTCTGATGTTGTGTTCACACTGAGCGCAAATGAAACTATTTGTGAATTACATAAAAAGTCAATGTAAAGACGTGATGGACACAATGTGACGTGTGTGACGTGTATTAGCGAGTTTCTTTATATTGCGTTATAAACTTATTTGCAAGAGTTGAAAAATATGAACTTCAGTGACCAATTCGTGCTGCGATAGCCAATCAGCATTGAGATCAACCAGTGACGTATAATGCTGAGGACATATTGGTGAAAGTTCATTTATCGATTCAGCGATATACCCCGTGTATGACGCAAGTTTTTCGTGCATATGAAGTAAGTCAACATGAAATATTCTAGCGTCCACACTTGTGCAAGTAAAGCAAGGCAAAAAATCCCATTGTGTTTAATGTGAACACATAATTCACTCAGAGAATACTCAAAAACATATCTAACAGAAGTTCAGGCTGCACAATAACTGACCTCAAACTGACACGGTACTTGTTGCAAATTCACATCGCTGCAGGCGTATATATATTCACATCAAAACCTTTAATCAAACGAGTGTTACAAGTATTGCAACGAACACACACCTCACACTAAAACGACAAAGTAGTGAAGGACAAACTGCTAGGACGCACTCACGGGCTGCACAGGACTCATAGGTGCAACAATGCTTCCAGTTAAGTAGGTGGTGGCAGTGTGCAACCTCAAAAACTGCAGCTGCAAACTGCCATGAAATGGAAAGCAGAAGAAGAAACTGCACGGTTGAAACAGGAAGTACCACAACATTTTCACCATAAATTGGTGCAATAAAAATTACCACCATTTCTTGGAGGAGAGCTGCCTGCTTAAAATGTGTCCCTCCAAATGTAGAAAAGAACCCTTCAACTGCTTTCAGTGATGACACTTCAGCTGCCACTTCACATCCTATCAGTGCTTTGATTGACACATTAACTTCAACTATACCTCTCGTACAACAGCTCCAAAGCTCAAAGCTCATTCTTTCAAATGTTCCTGGTGCAATTTTCAGGAACTTTCCCCAGAAAATGTTTGCTTTGAAAGTTCCTCCGCCCCGTTGCTCCTACCTGTGGTTGTATTTCTTCTATCTGGCTGTTGGTCAGCACCAGCACCCGCAGGGACCACAGTCCAGTGAAGGCTCGGGTCCCGATCTCGCTCAGATTGTTCCCTCCCAGCTCCAGCAGCCACGTGCCGTGTGGGAGGCCCCTGGGAACGTGCTCGAACCCAAGGCTGCGGCAGTCCACCAGGTCGGCGTGCTCATAACAAATGCAGTGGTGTGGACACGACCGCGAGCCCTCGGCGGACGGAAAAAGGGACGGCGGGGAATAACAGGCAAGAAGGAGGAAGGCAAAGGCCAGGAAGAGGAGACACATATTTCCCTGGACGACAGGAAGAGGAGGAGGAGGGAGGGCAGCTCGTTCAGAGGAGGAGTTAATGTTTGGAAAGATGAATGAAGCTCTTCTTCTCCAAGAGCCGCAGTCAGCCTGGAAATAAGAAAACAGAGTTTTTAGTTCACAATCTGTGGTGGAGACATTTATAATAATCAACCGATCGTTTGTTCGTCACATAAAATCATACAACTCTAATCTAACTTTTCTAAGTCTTCTCGCGTCCATGTCTTGTCGGCTGCTGCTCTGTATTTGTTTTCAGATGGTTCTGGTTGCAGATGATTTAACTGTAGTTTTGGGAACAGTCTTGTCTTTTTTTTTTACGAATCGAATCCACCAGAGACAAACTGAGTTCACTGATGTCCTTGGTGACATTGACATTGTGTCGTGTCACTTGGGGCATGTTTCATAGTTCGTTTACATATCTTGACCTCAACAAGATGGCCTTATAGACACACCTTCCGAACACGGGTAGTAACTCTGCTCTGCAGCCGCCTCCGAATGACGTACAACAGTGATCCAGAACAGGAACGGGACAGCACCATTTGTCACATTGAAGTATACAAGGTACAACTCCAGTGAAATGTGATCCATCAGCTTCTTCTGCTTGTTCATGTAAATTAGTCCCTTTTTACGTCTACGTCTTGTTGGCTGCTGCTTTATAATTGTTGACGTTTCTGGACAGTTCCAGTTGTGGAGTCACAACAGTCACGTCTGTTTTTAAAAATTGAATCCACTGACACCAATGTTTTCTTGAACAAGCTCCACTCTGATTGGCTCCATCTGTTCATCGTGCTTCATAGTTTGTTAACATATCTTGATCTCAACAAGATGGCCTCGTGGTCACACCCTCTGAACACAGGTAGCAACTCTGGTCGATAGCCGCCTCTGCAAACGTATAGCAGCGATCCAGAGCAGGAACAGGACAGCACCTCACATTTCCAACGTCACACCGGTCCTTATTTACCGCAAAGTGCAGGATTTAGCCAAGTTTCAGTGAACCTAAGGATGTACCAGTTCCCAATGTCCCTTTTGAAACTGATGCGGCACAAAGATTGTCCAGTTTGTTTTGCAACGCCTGTACAATGGCTAGCAGGATGTTAGTTCAGCTGGAGCCCATCTTCTCCATCTTTTCCTCGATGTTTAGAGAAGACAGATCAGCCTTTACTGTTATTGTCTCCCTCTGGAGAAATTTGTCTGCCGACACACTTGTAAAATCAAACTACAATCAACATAAAGTATACATACTGTACACCCCAAGAGTACTGCATGACACCCTAGACCCAAGTGTTGCACAGATGTCCTACACAAAGGCCCTACACCAGATATTGTACACCCCTTCACCTCACACTCCCATGGTTTGGCTCAGTGACTTTCAAGCCCTGCTTCCTCACTGTCTCCTCATATATCTCTTGGAGAGAAGACGGGGGCAGCATGTCGTCTTATCTCTGAGAGATATCTGAGGAGACAGTGAGGAAGCAGGGCCTGAAATACTGTTGTTTACATTTGAAAGCCTCGGCATGGCTGGTGAGCAGAAGTCAGCAGGAGGAGAGTTTTCAGACTGGTGAGTTGATTTCAAACTATAGTTTTGCATCAGCTCTACACATAGCGTACGCCGCTGTCAGCATTTATACTTGTGTATTAGTGTCTGTGTCACTCTGCAGTTACACCTCCAAAACACTAGTCGGCGGTAGGATTTCTGTGAAGTGCTGTAAAGTTTAGTTGATTCAAAACACACATTAAACACACATTACACACACATTAAACACACGTTACACACACATTAAACACACGTTACACATGGCTTAATAGAGACACATAAAGACATATAAACTCGCAGCATTCACAGACAAACACTTGTCTTTATCTGGACACATTTTCCCCACAAGTACAACATGCTACCGTTATTAGCACAAGCCTATGGCATTTTACATTGTATAGATTAGAACTTTATTAGCACAAGCCTATGGCATTTTACATTGTATAGATTAGCCTTGCGGCTAGCGGAGATTTCCTCTGCTCATATGAAGCCAGGATAAATCACACACAAGACTTAAAATGGTATTTTTGTGGAGGCTTTATTGTCTTCACAATTTATTGTTTTTCCATGAAACAAACGCAAATAAAAGCTTTGTTTCCACTGAGGGAAATGGTTTCAGCTTACAAAAATATACAAGAGGTCTGCATCACTGTGACATGTGGTTACATTTCTGGGAAGGTGCATGGCAGGCTGTGGCGTAGGGTATGCATCTATGCAGAGCCTAAGCCATAAGCAGAAGTATAAATCCTGTTTAAGTCACAATTACCTTCAAATTGAGCAACCTGCCGACGATTCCCAACTTCATAAATATTTATTAAGCACCTCTTCTTTTATTTAAATATGATTTAATATGCTAAACCTCAACCAAACCACTACATATGCTCAACACTGACACAATCTTTGACCCCAGTTTCCCCTCTTCACTCACATGCCCTCTACAATCAAGTACAAGCATTAAAAAACATTCGCCAAATTTTCATCATTGCATAACTGACTTATTTTAAGTCTTCCTTGTAATTGTTTTCCTCCTTTTAACACAGGTTTTCATCCGTTTCATCCCTTTCCCCTCCAAATGTAATTACATAATCACAGTCATTAAGAGCAGAGCAGCAGAAAGGATTAAATCCTGTGAGCCGGTCTGACACACACGACGATGTGGTTTAAAAGCATTCAGCATTTATGTCTTATTCACTTGATAGCAGCGACAGAACGGCCTGTTTTTACTCCTAATTTGTTCACGATTAATTCTAATAAATATTTTCTTTATGATGCACAGAATTATCAAGAAAACAACATGATTTTTTTCCAGATTGGTCAAATTTCAACACTCAAAATTGAAGGAAAATTTTAAAAAAAACTGTTGAGCTGTTGCATTTTTACATTTCTAAGATAAAAACTGATTAAAATCACACAAACACGAAAAGTGAAATCAACGTCCACATGACACAAACATCGTCACATCCTTCCCCCAAACATCTCACCTCCTCTGCTGATGAAGACTCCAGACACCTCCATACTGGACCGTCAACTTGTCTGTGTCCTCTCACTTCACTGGATCACAGCTGTTGGCGAGTGCAGTTCAGGAGATGATGGACGCAGAGACACAAAGACGGAGCGATGATGCTGATGCAGTCAGCTGTGTCGGTAATCCTCTAATCCCGTCCAATCACCAAATGTTTCCTCTCATCCACTAAACTCTGGCAACTCATCTGATGTGAATTTCATCATGTCTCTGTCTCTGTCCCTCTTATTTCCTCTTAATACCAGCAGGGAGACTTGGCCTCGCTCCATCCGTCTGTTTCACTGACTTTAATATTAAGTAAAGAATCAGTATCTTGTGAGGAGTTCATCTGTGTGTGCAGGCAGACAGAGATCTATAGGAGGTCACAAAAACACAGCTGATCTGCCGACTAAAATTCAAACATGAGCATCAGTGCTGGTCTCATGCGAGGCGAATTTACAACCAGGCAGAGCGCACATTTGCCCTGATAACTCAAAAGTCCCTGAACACACCAGTTGTACTGTGTTTAAGCTGGTTTGCTTCTTGAACATCAGAGAATATGCATCACTAAAGAAAGTTTCCACTGACATCTGGCCCCAGCTGTGTCCTGACCCATAACCTGTTCTCATTCCCTTTTCATCAAATAGCTTGTTTACAGTCATGTGATCAGACCCTATTGTTAGTAAACAGTATGATGTTTTTTGGTGGGCGGGGCTTAGCTGGGTGCAGAACAGTCCTCCACAGACATTAGCTAGCGCTAGCTAACAAGTTGTGTTGTCTTGTTTTAGACGATGGAGGAAGATGATGTGAGTGGTGCGTTCAGAAACACTCATTCTGAGTGTGGGAGCGCACTCTGACACAAACTGGAGCGTTGATAAATTGGGAGCGCTGTCTGAATGTAGCGTTGGGTTATCCAGAGCAGCGCACTCTCAGAGTGGCAGAGCGCACTCTGGACACTCTGTCTGTGGAGACGGAGCAGCAGAGCGCCGAGCGGAGTGAATGTGTGATTAACTTAACCGTTGGTTCATTCATGTAGAAATATAACGCTGTGTTTCTTCCACCAACAGGGCTCTCATTTTAGTGTAGAGCGTCAGACTGAATTTACCAACGCACCATGTCAGGTCACTCACTCTCCGGGACCGCCAGTGTTACTTGAATAAGTAAACACTGACCAACGGGACCAGACTGGCCGACCCGTATGCTCTCACTCAGTGGATGGATGATGTCACAGGAAGCCAATCTTACAAAGGAGGACCACACTTGTTTGTTTTGATATGGAAGCTAACGTTAGCTAATGTGCTAAAAAGTTAGCGTTCCAGAGAAATCCAGGATTTGTTTTGCTGTGGAAGCTAACGTTAGCTAATGTGTTAAAGAGCTAACTCTACAGGGAAATCCAATATTTGTTTTTCTATGGAAGCTAATGTTAGCTAATGTGTTAAAGAGCTAATGTTACGGGGAAATCCAATATTTGCTTTGCTATGGAAGCTAACGTTAGCTAATGTGCTAAAAAGTTAGCGTTCCAGAGAAATCCAATATTCCTCTCAATCCCTCCCCAGTTTCTGATGAGGTGGACATGATAACCCTTAATACACATAACCTTATTCATCCCTACAACAGGAAATACTTTTTCCCTAACCTGATATGAAGTGTGCGCTGCACATGTGAGCATTTTTGATGATGGCCTCCGTCCAGTCCTTTGGTCTTATCACATTTAACCATAGTTGTCTTTGTTCTTGTTGACGGGCAGTGGCGGCTGGTTTTGAGCCATGACTCCTTCTATTCTGGCTCCCAATAACACAACAAGACAAACACATTTTAACACTCCTATGGCGTCCTCCTTGACTGAGCTGTAACGTTAGCTAGCGCAGTGGTGCTAGGTGAGCAGATGCACACTTCCTTCTGCACAGGGATACAGTTGGCAGGTGTAGTTCGGCAGCAAGAAAATAGTTCCTACATCAAACTGCTCATAACAAGGTCTGTGGATTATTTTGAGTAACCAGGTCATGATTTCTGCAAAATAAACATAACTGTTGAGTTTTGCAATTTTTATTTTTTTATTTTTTTGGGTGATTTGAGCACCACAAGCTGAGAGTCTACCTCCATTATGTTGCAAAGACTTCAGACATCTCTGCAGCTGGTATCTCCAAAACTCTGCAACCAAGACAAACCAAAATTACCTAGACACATAAGAAAGACTACAGGTAAGAGGAAAATATGTAGTTTAGACTTGGGACCGAACTGTCCCTTTAAGACTCTTAAACCTATGAAACAGTAAAACAACATTGGGAATTATATCTGAGAAAAACACAAATGGACCAAAACACTCAGCCATTTCACACATTTTTATTTACAGATTAAGAGATTCAGACTTCCCTTTCAAACATGGAATTATCAAGAAGTACATAAGACAAACAACGTCCAGTAATTTACAGTAAAAGCTTAGCATTAGGCACTAGTGCAGAGTCCTGAAGTCAAGACAAAAACTGTAGCTACATGTTATATATCGTTTGCTTCAACACATTCAAAGATATGAATTTAACACCTTGAAGTAAAAGTGCTGCAAATAACCAAACACACACACATCTGAACACACACACATGACAGATATATTCAACATGACATTTAAATACAAACAGCCTAATACACTGTGTTTAATGCAGTTTGGACAAACACTGATAAACTGTCGATACTGCGGGGCATCAAATAAAAGGACAGACTTTATTTTAGTGTCATTAACAGTGTTGAGACTTTAAAGGTAGCGTGATAGAAATTATTTCATTTTGGAGACATTATCCATCAGTTTAATGAGGACTGGATCTTTACATTTTTACGTACACAGGGATGAATTATTCAGATATTTTGTCCTTTTCAAAAAAATCTATTAATTTCTAATTTTTTTATTTTAAGTGATTTATTAAAAGTGGTGAAAATCAAGATGGCAGATGTGTTATAAATATAAATGTCTACATCGAGGAGATGGTCACTGGTGAGTGCAATGTTTGGCATCAGTTTGACTCGTAGTGCGTAACGCATGGGCCACACTGCCTGCGTGAGCAGCGCTGCTCAGGCGCATTTGGAGGTTCAAAGTCTCCCGTTTTTTCCATGTAACGTGCGATTTTCAGCAAAATGGACAGTAAAAATTATCTTTTGATCATCATATCGTCATCTTATCACCTGTCACTATAGTTTCAACGAGAAGAAATATACATATTTATCTTAACTTGACACTTCCTGTTTCTTTTCTTGGGCGGCACAGTGGTTAGTTGCCTCATAACAAGAGGGGGGGTTGTCTTGGATGTCCCCCGCCTCTCATCAGCTGGTATAGCCCCCCCCCCAACAGGATAAGTGGTTATGGGAAATGAATGAATGACCTCCTGTTTCTGTTTCAAAATAAAAGCCCTCTGTAAATGTTTCTATGGACAGAATACTTTTGTTTACACAAGGCTTTTTATTAAATATTTGCAGGATCGTGTTGTTGACAATGCAGCGGCTGCACAGCTCTATAAATAAGTGAAGTACCGGCCTTTAATTTTTCGAAATACAGTAGTTATGGCAGCAGCAACCCTGCCTGTGTGAATACCACATGTGTGTGAGCTGCAGCAGTTCAGCGAGGTAGCTGTCACACACTGCTCACGCAGGCAGTGTGGTCCGAGCACAACAAAGCCAAACTGTACAACAGTGTCAACCAGGTTCAGACTCCTCTCTGTGTTTAGGCAACAAAAGCACTTTGGTTAAAGTTTGGGAAAGATCCTAATTTTGGTTAAATGTTGTCAGTATGAGTGGATACTGTGTTACAGATCACCATTTTGGTGGAAAGCAAATGAAATACGTCATCAACAAACCTAATGTAGGTACGTTAATTAGCAACATTTCCTCATTATGTTGACATGTTGTAATTCACTCAGCACTACATTTCCCTCAAAACCATTTTTGCTGTTTACATAAATGTTAATTAAAGGAAACAGATCTGTTAATATTGATTATCTGCTGATACAGTCTGATCAGACTGATTTACCTCAATGACAGCCACCCAGTGGAAACTAAAGCAACAACTTCATTCAACAGAAAAAGAAACGTTTGTGCCAAAATGTGAGAATATAGATCATTCATATGATAGGAATTAAATGTTAAATAGGAGAATTTGACTCCTGAAGCGATCAGCTAGATTGTTTTTCTGGAGAAGACGTGTCACTCTGTTGATTTTGTTGGGACGACAGAAACATTCAGTCCTCTCTGATCGTACAGTCGGGTTACAGAGTCATGTCACCATACCAGGAATTTAGTAGTCGATACCAATATCAGTTAAACTCTGCGATTCTCTGTACCAGAGATGCTCTGATACCAAATTCCATACCAATAATAATAAACAATGAATCACATGTACTTTAGGATACGCTCCTTTATTAATCTTGCACTCCACCCCCATTTTGTAGCAAAAACGCCTAAAATGACATACCCAAATTACAATGACTGCAGCTTCTGAACCGCTCTGACTACATGCATGCATGAGGTCTTGCCAGAAAGAAAACTCTCTTGTGAAAGTGTCAGAAACACTCTAGGTGATACAGAGACAGAGTAATGGGCCTCTGAAGTCAGTAACAAGTTGAAGATTTTGCCTAAAATAAAATAAAAAATGTGTTTCAGGATGAATAACTGTCTGTGGCTTCATCTGAGCAGGTAAATAACACTGTGGGGCTGTAGGCACACTATCAATGAACACTTGTTTCAAATTTGAAGAAGACTGCTCAAAGTATGACCATTCTACAGTGTTTTTACCATGAAAAGATCCAGGCGGAGCTCCAAATGACAAGTGGGTCACTCTGCTTCAAAACAGTACTATCAGTGATCAAACAACACTCAGCCAGCTTCAGACATTGTACCTTATTGAAATCAGGTGTGATTCCTGATTCCTTCCTGAATCCGGCAATACCAAACATCACATGGTCTGATGATGTAGTGTGCCTGGGAGAGCGAGGACGTCGGCGTCCTGGCAGAGTTAGAGAGATTAAAAACATATTAAATTTTATAATTAATCCCTGATGGTCCGCCTTGAACGCAAAGTCGTAGTCCATGTGGGTTCATGACATTTTGTCAGTTTTGACTTGTACCATCGTGTTTTCAGAATTTTGGTATCGACATGGTATCAAAGTATCCCTTCTTGTGACTTTTCTAGCAACAGAGTTGAACCCAACAAACAACCAAGTTTAATTTCAGACTCATGGAATTAACGGTGGTGACATTCGTAAAGAAAGGATCAGAATTTGATAGGTTTTATTTTTCACCAATACCAGTCGACTACAACGTGCCCAGATTGTGCCAGACAGTGACTCAGGACACTTATAGTGCCATCATGTGGCCAGTGTTCAGGACTGACCTGATGGCTCCAGCAAAGTCGGTGACAAGTCAAGTAAAGCAGAAATAAAGCTCTGGGTCAGATTCAGGTACGAGAGGGTTTGGGTCTCAGTTTCAGGATCATGCAGAGCTCTAGTGGAAGGCTGTAGTTACTGCACATCTGCAGTTACTGAAGGACTAACAGGCACTCTCAAACTGCATGTAGGGGTTAAACTGTACATGACATAGGTGACATTTACATGCTCAAAAATGTAACTACAGAGGCACCATGTGGAGAGAACAAGAGCTGTGATTGGTCAGTTTTGCTTAAAGGCGTATGAAATGAGGAAGCGCCAGACCCCTCGCCATGTCTCTATTAATTATTAAATCTGATTGTTGTGATACTATTTTACAGTGACTGGACTTCTGTTCATTATCAAATGAAATAAAGTAAAAATAATTTGGGGTTGAAAGTCAGCTGATCCACTTCCTGTCCCTGATTTTATTGACTTCTCTAAACATTTGGAAACAGTCTTTTCTGACCACGTTCACGGCCGTGTGTGTTTAAACTGATGATGCCTTTGTAGCTTGGTATTGACAGAGACTGGTGCGACAGCTCGCCTGTTGGCAGGACACTGTTTGCATCCAGATGAGGGTGTTAGACATCACTCTGAGGTCAAGGCATTGTGGGTGACCCGCCCTCTGTCAGGGTCTTGAAATGGACAGACAGAGACTCTTCCTCTGGGTTCGGTGGACGTCTGTACTCCTCTCTGGTGATCAGGAAGCCGAGCAGCACCCCGAAACACACCAGCAGGATCCCCAAGATGTTGGCCAGCACCCCCTCTGGAACCAGCTGAGAGTAGGTCGACCTGGGCCCAAAGAAGGAGACACAGTCAGTACGTGAGCCAAGTATGTGCGACTCCTCTACGATAGGTGGAGATATGCCCCCTTTCAGCTTGTTAGTATTGGACCTTTTTCCTGTTGACCTATTACGTCACAGACCAAACAATGGACAAACAAGTTAGCTACGGTTAGCTAGCAGCTAACTGCTACCATGGTGGACAACTTTACAGCTCTGTACATTTGGTCCGTCCAAAAAGTCACGGCTCTGGATGTAGATTTCTCCATGTTGTTACCAGCTTCTTCTTCTCTTACACATTTAATGCTATTGGACTTCCGGGTCAAAGCCCGGGGCGGAAACTGTGGAGCATGCTCAGAGCACCTCAGCCAGTTTGGGTCTGGAATATTTCACATTAAAAGTATTGTGACTGGCAGCGATGCAAATTTGCAACAGTAAAAACTGGAGATGTCAGTGCCACTAATTTTGCTTTTGACAGACTTACATGATGCTGAAGAGGAGCTTCTCCGTGATGCCGAGCAGGCTGCTCCCGATGGCCATAACCAGCAGAACCAGACCGCAGAACACGTGAACGGGGAGGTATGAGGCTCGTAACCATGACGACGCAACAGGAAACAGGAAGAACACCAAACCCATGACCCACTGGGGAGAGGGGGGGTGAAAAGTTAGTTACCATTTGAGTCCACATTACACTTGAGGTATACAATATACTGTGTGTGTGTGTGTGTGTGTGTGTGTGTGTGTGTGTGTGTGTGTGTATACCTGTATGCAGAATAAGACTAAGGTTGCCATGCCACACCAGCTGTGTAGAGAGTACATGTCTGGGATCTTTGCTGCTCGGTGGAAATCAAACACAGCTGCAAAACCTATACACACACACACACACACAGAAACAATAGGTATCTTTTTTTGTCCATCTTTCTCGCTCTCACAGACACACACACACTGTCATTATTCACACACACACTCCCCGTCTCTCACCGATGATGCTGATGATGAGGGCCAGCAGGTGAATGATGCCGTGAAGCAGCTTAACGTTTCTCTTCGCCTCATTTCGAAACACTCTGTACACCAGGATGGCTGCAGGGAGACACAACAGACCTTTTCACACAGAGGTGGCGCCACAGAGCCGCTACACAGTCCCTTCTTTACGACGGCAGTATCACGTCGCTCCAGTGTGTGATTTCAGACAGCATGATGACATCACAGGATCAAGTGAGGCGTGACATATATCACACGCGTCAGCAGCATTTCATAAACAATAACAATGACATCACATGTCAATAACAGTCATTTAGCGTCCCTGTTATTTGGCGGCTGATCTCGTCCTCTGCTCGGAGGGTAAGGAGCTCCTGAACCTCACTGTTTGAGTTAGCTGCTAACTGCTAACAGCTGCTGTTCTTCTTTGAGTTAGCTGCTAACTGCTAACAGCTGCTGTTCTTCTTTGAGTTAGCTGCTAACAGCTGTACACTGCTTTTTAAATCTCCTGCGGTGGGGCGCACATGTGAGATGTCATCAAACGTCACACCTGGCCCTCTGCTCGGAGGGTAAGGAGCTCCTGGACCTCACTGTTTTCACCTTTTCAGCCGCTGTTCTTCTTCTTTGAGTTAGCTGCTAACTGCTAACAGCTACTTTTTGAATCTGGTGGGTCGCACTGTGACGGCTCCTGAGCTGCTGTCGTCCACCTGTAACTGTTTTTCCCCTTCGTTACTGACTGCGTCACAGGAGTGCAGCACCTGATTCGGAGCACCTTGTTTGGTTTTCCTTTTGTTTCGCTTCACATCACGTTACACTTCACTATTTTTCACTCACTCACATCTACATCACTGACTCACTACTGATTATCCACAGTATGTAGTTCTTCTTTAGATGTTTGCTTTGTTACCTTTTTATCTAACACCACCCACTGTGTCCCTTCTTGTATTTGTCATGGCTTCGACTTCTTCCCGTTTGTGCCACAACTATTAGGTACAGTAAGATTTGCTCTTCTGTATGCTTTAGACATTTGTTACCTCGTCGTGTGGTTTAGAATTTGTTTGTTTGGGAATGTTTGGGTCATTCAAAACAGTAAAAACTGTTTAAACAGCTGTGTGGGATTTGGTACTACCGTGCGTAATTTGTTTGGTGCTCTCACGGCACACCTGGTCCTTTTGGTCCTTTGCTTACCCTGGCCGCTGTGCCAGTTAGTTACTGTCTTCTCATATGTGTGCAAGCAGTGGTTTGAAGGAGAGGACAATGCATTCTGGGATAGCTTTACAGGGTTAGGAGTTCTGTATGGTTTTGGTTTTGTTATTGTGTCTTACTCTGAGTACACGTCATGGAAATGTGACACTCGTGCTGCCCATGGTCCTGTCCTGTTCAAGACAAGTGCTACAGAGAGCAGACAGCGCGTACACTGTGTTTTGATTTTCTCTCACTGTAACAAAACTCTGAAGTGAACACAGCTGCTGGTTGTGTAGAGTTTCAATCCTTTCTGTTCGCCACCTGTGCCAGCAGCTTCGCACCATTTCCACTAAGCAGCTTGACATTTTTTACAGTGTGCAGTGCCACAACAGTGTGTCTGATTCCAAAATATTGAGTGTGGGTCCAGACTGTGGAGGGAAACCATCTGTTGTTAGATATATTAATGTGGACGTGGCCCAAAGCAACAAAAGCAGCAGAGTTAATCACAGCGAATCAGCTTTAACGTGTGTGTGTTTGTGTGTGTGAGAGAGGACAAACGTCCCCCTTGTCCTCCTGTAATGTCCAGCTGACCTTTGTTTTTATCGCTCTAATGTAATCCAGCTCTGGAGCAGACAGCTGTGAACCAGTTGAACTAATCTGGTTACAGTCATTAGTAAAAGTCCCCCGGGCTGCAGGCGTGAAGCAGACGGCAGGGAGAACAGCAACATCTGACTTTGTCACCAGGACGTGCTGCAGCGTGAGTACAATCTGACAGAACTCATCCCAGAACTAACGAGTTTAAATGCTCTCAGATCAGCTGACGAGATTTTATCAGGTCATGTCAAAGGAACACTTATTAATCACTTTCGGACTTTTTAATCAACATTTTTTGGACATTTCAAAGACATTTTTCGAGCATTTAATTAATTTTCGGACTTTTTAATCAACATTTTTTGGACATTTCAAAGACATTTTTCGAGCATTTAATTAATTTTCGGACTTTTAAATCAACATTTTTTGGACATTTCAAAGACATTTTTCGAGCATTTAATTAATCATTTTCGGACTTTTTAATCAACATTTTTTGGACATTTCAGTGACATTTTTCGAGCATTGAATTAATCATTTTAGGACTTTTTAATCAACATTTTTTGGACATTTCAAAGACATTTTTCAAGCATTTAATTAATCATTTTAGGACTTTTTAATCAACATTTTTTGGACATTTCAAAGACATTTTTCAAGCATTTAATTATTTTTTGCCACAATTTATTTTATTTTGAAAGTCAGTGATACCAGTGTAACGTTTGACCCCGTGGTCACATTGGTCACCGACGTGGAGGACTCCAGCCATGAAACTTTGCAGCCCGAGGATGAGGTGGCAGCCTACATGGAGTTCAAGACACCCAAGGAGGATCCTTTGGAGGTTTAATGGCAGATTTTGGTGCTTCAGTGTTGACTTTATTTTTCAGCCTCAGAGGCTGCTGCTTTCATGGGCCACAAACCGAAATTGGGCCGCCACAAAGGAGCATGTGACTGATAGTTTAGCTTCATCTGAACAATATTCACTCCTCAGATTTCCTATCAGTTGGCTTCACACAACAGCTGGACGAACTAGAAGGTCCAGTTTGGCCTGATTTGCTGAAGCCTGGATTTAGTTTCTGGACAGACTGGGTGGACGCTTCCTGCTCTGTAGCTGAATAAGATGCTGCTCAGTTTGCTGACTGGCTCTTCCTGTGTCGCTGGTTTAATTCCCTGCTGGGTCAGTCTGTCAAAGCTTCACTGGATACGTCCTGAAAACACACACACTCAGACTGACATGTTCAATGATCCTCCTCCTCCTCTGTTTAAATCAGACTGGCTGGGCTGGGAGGGGGGGGGGGGGGGGGGGCAGGTTNGGGGGGGGGGTGGAGGCAGGTTGATGGGGTCTGGACAGCGTTAGCTTAATGCAACAGGTCAGTGCCTGAGGCTGAGGCACATGAGACACACACCAGCAGGGTGACCACAGCGTCCACGCTCTGACCTCCGCCTCACTCAATTTACAGAGCATCATCTGAAAATGATTTATCTTGACTGTGAATACAAACTGATGTTTGATCAGTCGGGTTTGATCTGAAGATATCAGCAACGTCGGCAGAGGGAAGATCACTTCCTGCAAATCTGTTTTTACGTTTTTAGCCACACTAATGGGGAGATGCAAAATATGACTTGAGATCCCTCCAGCATGTTCTGGGTCTGCCCCGGGGCCTCCTACCAGTGGGACGCGCCTGGAACACCTCTAACAGGAGGCGTCCAGGAGGATCCTGATCAGATGTTGAACCACCTCAACATGAGGGAGCAGCGGCTCTACTCCGAGCTCCCTCCATATGTCCGAGCTCCTCACCTTATCTCTAAGGCTGAGCCCAGACACCCTACAGAGGAAACTCATTTCAGACGCTTGTATCTGTGACCTCATTCTTTCGGTCACTACCCAGAGCTCATGACCATAGGTGAGGGTTGGGATGTAGATGGACCAGGAAATGAAAAACTTTGTCTTCTGGCTCAGCTCCCTCTTCACCATGACAGTCTAACACAGCGCCTGCCTCACTGCTGACACTGAGCCTAATCCATCTCACGCTCCATTTTACCCTCAGTCATGAACAACAACAACCCCAAGATACTTGAACTGTGTTAGGGTAGATTCAACAGATTCAATATGCCAGTTAGCCAGTAACTCCATGTTGGAAGAACGAATGATATTTATCGTACGGTAGCGAACAATAACACAAATAACTGTGAATCCCTTAAATAATCTTACCTAATATAACCACTTGTTTTCGTACCTCTGGACGTTAGCTCTTTGTTTACTTTCCTCACTTCCATTTCACTTCTCGTGCACTGAGCTGTGACCGCCAATCAGAGTGATTTCATTCAATGACGGGCTCCGCCGTCTCCGATGCTGATTCAACATGCTGATTGGCCCCAAAAAAAGCCAACAAGGGCTGATAAGGGACGATGAGTGACAATGGTGCGGGACACACTGCAGGGCGACAGGCGCTTATCGACAGCCCAACATTAACCAACAGCTGACCGTCAGCCAGATGTGTCAGAGCATCTAGAGACATTTAATAGCATTGGTGGTGAGAATCCTTTTTTGATGTCAGTGAAGATGTTTAAAAAACTAAATGACAGGACAGTGAAAGTGTTTAGTGAAGCCTGGATTAAGAACTTGAACAGGAATTGAAATCGTACCACACGTTGCATCGAGTGAACCTGGTGAGTGCTCTCAGCATCAGCTCAGTGAACAGTTTCCTGTTGGTGTGAACTCACCGTCACCGTGCAGGAAGACCAGTCCCAGCACCATGCACAGAGGGTGCAGGTTGAACTCCCGCGATGAGCCGTCCCAGGCGAAGCCCCCGTGGTAGTGACCCATCCACACGCCGGTCAGCACCACCGCCGCCAGACCCAGCACCTGTGACGCTCCCACCAGCCACGCCAACGAAGAGCGAGCGGTACGTGGAGCAGCGTCGTCCATGATCTGAGACAGAGACAGATTACTGAGCGCTGCGGGGAGGACTGATCACTGAACTGAACTCAGATGAATTAAATTAGGAAGCTGAGGTAGAGACAGACGAACACAGAACGTCACATGACTTTATTCTTGTGACGCTTTGTTGTTGTAGTTTGAGTCATTTTAAGGTAACCTAACCTCAGTAACTTTATTTTAACTGTATGTGAAGGACATAACGTCATTCGTGGGGCACAAACTCGTAGATATCATCCGAACCATTCTATGAGAATATGTTGCGTTAGATTTATCTCCACCCTCTCGTCCAAATATGGTCACTTCTGGCTCCAAGAATCCAAGATGGCGACAGCAAAAGTGCCAGACTCATGGCTTTAAAACAGAAGGCCACAAACCAGTTGGTGATGTTTATGTCCATTACTGTCTACAGTCTATGGCTGTAACTGCTGACGCTAACGAGCGTCATCAACAACACCCTCCATGAATGAACCAGAAACACCTCCAGCAACAGGCTGAGGCCACGACACCACGGTGCAGGATGACCCCTCCCCCCAGGACGCCATTAGAGCTGTGACTGTTTGGATTTTTACAAACTGCTGTGAAAATTCAACATATTTTGAGCCGTTAAACTTCTCATTATGTTGAGAAAAGTAAGGCTTCTTTTATTTTTAGATAATTAGTTGTTATTTGGAGATACTCATTTTAAGATACTACAACCTTTATTTTGGGATAAGTAAAGTCCTTATTTTGAAAAATCCCGTCAATATATATTTTTTTAGCTAATTTGTCATTATTTTGGGATACTGAGTCATTACTTTGAGGAATGTATTTTGAGGATATCCCATCACTCTTTATCTGATGACATAGTTTCTCTAGATGGCATTGCTCTGGCCTCTAGCACTACCGTAAGAAACCTCGGAGTAACATTTGATCAAGATTTGTCTTTTAATTCTCATTTAAAACAAACCTCACGGACTGCATTTTTTCATCTGCGTAATATTGTGAAAATTAGGCCTATCCTGACCCGAAAAGATGCAGAAAAA
>NC_065523.1:39196460-39204734 GCF_006386435.1 Epinephelus moara
TTCTACCGTTTTTTTTCCCCGTTAAAGGGTTTTTTGGGGAGTTTTTCCTGATCAGCTGTGAGGGTCATAAGGACAGAGGGATGTCGTATGCTGTAAAGCCCTGTGAGGCAAATTGTGATTTGTGATATTGGGCTTTATAAATAAAATTGATTGATTGATTGATTGATTGATTGACAGTTTCTGACTATTCTGAGAATGTTTCTGATCATTTTTGAGATACAAACTCTTCACACGGTTCTTTAACATCATACAGACTAACTGGATAAACACTCCGCTCAGAGCTCCTTCAGGATGAAAACACACCCTGAGCCCACATCAGCTGTTTTTATCGCGTTTTCCATCAGCTGAGAAACAAGCGGCTCCAACATGACGGCAGGAAGTGTCGCACCGAGCTGACGGAGTTACATGAGGACATGAGGACATGAATCTCTTCAGTCCTGTCTGCTGCCTCATTAATGTCTGCAGACTCATTATATCGTTCTAACATTATAAGCATGGGCTGTAATAATAATAATAATCATTATCACCTCACACCGCTGGTCACCTGTTACCTGCCACAGATCCGCGCTGTAACTCACTCCTCATGATTTGTAACTTCAGCTCGTGCCCTGATGACGTCATTAACATGAATGAAGCAGCTCTCAGATGAGAACATGAACCATAATAATAATAAAGAAGAAGAGTTTGATACTCACTGCGCTGCTGCAGGCTGAGCTCTGCTCCTCTGAGGAAGTCCTGGAGTCTGGACTCAGATCCGCCTTCCTCCTCCCTCCTCCCACTGTGCACACTGCGCGCGTGCATGTGTGGGTGTGTGTGCTTTGGATGCCCTCCTGAACAAACCCAACCCACGTGACCGCGAGACTGCGACGAGCAAATAAGAAAATGCACTCTCATAACCTGCTACTATCATCATTACTATGAGCAGTTCTGATTATTATAACTGTTGTGATTATCATTATGATCATTATCCTTTTATTATGTTACCACATTATTATATATAATAACATGGGGGGGGGGGGGGGGGGGGTGACTATGTGGATTGATGACTACAGCTCCAGTNATTATGATCATTATCCTTTTATTATGTTACCACATTATTATATATAATAACATGGGGGGGGGGGGGGGGGGTGACTATGTGGATTGATGACTAACAGCTCCAGTTTAAAGGTTTGTTGCCATGACAACGCTGACAGAGTAGGGAGGGGGATGGAGGGAGGAGATGGTGGAGAGATAAAGGAGTCTGTCAGTGAATCAGAGCGACTCGTTAGAGGACCAGCAGCTGATTTAATGTACAACACACACACATATATATACACACACACACACACACCACATCAACACACATATGTGCCATCACAGCTGCGGGAATGAGTCCTGAAACCTGCAGATGTTTTGGTGACAGAAGAAACACAGTGCGTGTGTTTGTTCATGCCCTGTGTCTCAAAGATTCTGGTCTGACATATTAATCTTTCCCCTCGTCTGTTTAAAAAATAAAATAAAATAAAAATCATTTTTTATTCATTCATTCATTTCCCGTAACCGCAAATCGTGTTGGGGGTCGCGGGGGTGGAGCCTATCCCAGCTGACACTGGGCGAGTGGCAGGGTTCACCTGGATAGGGTCCCAGACTAATATTTATTTCTTTATCTATTTATTATTTTTAATTTAATTCTATTTTATTTCATTCATTTATTTGTGAATGTATTATAATTTTATTCTATTTATTTATTTGTTGTTAGGGTTATTATTTCCTCAGCTTCATCAAGGTTGACTTTTATTCTGCTCTGTATTTTAATAGAAGGAACGTCATCTACAAGATGTCGTGTTTTTGCTCGACAAATGTTTAATAAAAAATGTAAAAATAAAATAAAATTGAATTAAAATAATGATAATAATAAAATAAAAAATGACACAAATTTGCAAGAAATTTGTAAAAAAAATAAATAAATAAATAAAAAGAAAGAAGAAAGAAAAAAGAAAGTTTAAAATGACCTGGAAAAAAAGTGTTTAAAATTTTAATAATTCTGTATCATAATTGTAAATATATAATTTATAATTTATAATTATAAATGTAGTTTGTCCCGACCTTTTTACCTATTAATTCTTTGCAATTTGTGAGACATTTCTCATCAAGTTCGTTGCCTTTTCCCCTCATGTGTTTGAAAGTAATCTCACACATTATCTCAGGGCTCAAAGGAAAGGCGTCTTTTTTATCTTATTTTATCCCACTTGTGTTTGTATCAAAGGTGAAGTATAGACAAAGTTGAATCTGTGCTATGTGTTGAGCCTGAACATAGTAAGTGATTAAACTTCCTGGTTGAAGCACAGCAGTGTTTTTGGCTGCAGCCTCCCTCTGTGTCCTCTGGAGGGCGCTGCAGACTTTAATACTTCAGCTGATGATGAGGATGAGGTGCAGCGCTCAGTCAGTGCAGCAGAGGATCAGCAGTGTTCAACCTGAGGTCTGAGGACCTGCCGAGGGTCTCAGAGGGGGACACAGGAAGACAGAGGAACTTCCTGTCTCAGTCAGACGCTCATCTGAAGTCTGATGAGCTCTACTCTAAACTCTAAAAATGTAATATATTACTACTTAAACAACAGTGGTAATATTACTTTACTTTTCCATTACACCCCATAAAACTAGTACCTGTGTATCTCCTCAAACTTCACATGTGTCTCTGTGTGAACGTCACAGTGATCACTGCTGAGTGCAGCTGAGGACAGACAGCTTCTTTTTACCTGGAGGTCTTCAGTTACCTGTGAGCAGTGTTTTCCCAGAGATCTGTCTGACAGACGCAGAGTCACTCATGGAGCAACATTTCATCCACCACATATCCAACCACCAGCTTCATCACTTCTCTGTGTCTGCAGCTGTCCACCAGTAAAGTCCAGTTTGGCTTGTTTAGCCAGTGCAGAGTTACAGCTGACCTCCGAGACGAGGAGGGCTCTCCTTTGGTGGGGTGTATTTCCTGGAGCTTCAGGTCATAGTTGGTGTTTCAGAGCAGAGGTTTGAGGACGTATTTTAGTCCGACTTCCTGCAGCAGCAGAGTTCTTGTCATCTTTCCGAACTTATTGGAACTTTCCAGCTCCTTATATCCTGTCCTTCAAACTGACACCATCCTGTGGCGTATCATACCACCGCGACAGGTGGCTTTTGGCGTCGGTGTCTGACGCGACTTCGGAATGAGAACGGGCTGGTTCATGGTGATGAAGTGGCATGTGACACAGTGTGGTTCACTGATGTGTTTTTCACAGCGATGGATAAAGGAGATACATCAGGTTTGTTGGGTCCGTCCATCACCCCTTCCACCCCGCGTGGACTTTTCAGGTCATTACATTTGTCATAGCGTTTCAACCTGACGCCGTCCTGTGGTGCATCACACTGCGAGAGAGGTTCCATCCAGCTGCGTTACAAACGGATTTGACAACATGTTATGCGTACGACCCACTGTGGGGGATTTAAAAAGTATCTGATAGCAGTTAGCAGCTAACTCAAAGAAGAAAACCATCTCTGTGTAAAAAGTGCTAATGTCTCTTCAAGGCGTTATTCTGCCTCACTGTGCTGTATAAAGGGTACAGTCGCTGAACGGGGGGACAGGTGGTAACAGCGCTGAGACAACTTGTGTGTAAAAGAGACAGTCAGGAGGGACGGGAGGGACAGGTGTGAAGTTTGATGAAGTGTCACATGTGCAACCCACCGCAGGAGATTTAAAAAGCAGCGTACAGCTGTTAGCAGCTAACTCAAAGAAGAAGAAAAGCAGCTGTTAGCAGTTAGCAGCTAACTCAAAGAAGAACAGCAGCTGTTAGCAGTTAGCAGCTAACTCAAAGAAGAACAGTAGCTGCTAGCAGTTAGCGGCTAACTCAAACAGTGAGGTCCAGGAGCTCCTTACCCTCCGAGCAGAGGACGAGATTAGCCGCCATATAACAGGGACACTAAATGATTGTTATTGACATGTGATGTCATTGTTATTGTTTATAAAGAGCTGCTGACACGTATGTTACATGTCACACTAGAGGCTGATGCTGTTGTGTTACATGTCACGCCTCTTTTGACTCTGTGATGTCATCATACTGTCTGACATCACACACTGGAGCGACATGATGGCGCCGTTGTTTGGTTCTGTATTAAAATGTAAAGGAGGTGTAAAGAAGCACCACCTCTGTGCCATGAAGACAACTGTCAAGGCGTCCATCATTAATGTCATAAACTGGAGGCTAAAGCTGTGTGTGTGTGTGTGTGTGTGTGTGTGTGTGTGTGTGTGTGTGTGTGTGTTACATATTGACATGTTATTTGTTCATCTCTCTCTGTCCAACTTTAACGACACCGGTGGGCCCAGTCTTTGGCCCGTTCTTCAGGATGACTGGACACATTTTTTTTTCCTACCTGTGTGGGTTTGAACCTGTGACGCTTCCATTAGTCTGAGAGTTTCTATCCGCCCACCGCTGCAGCATGAGGTCACAATTAAAGAAACACTCATTTCAGGATGGAGCAGAGATGGAGTCCCGTTCTGCTGCTGCCTGTGTCTGCTGGCTGGCTGGTGTTGGGAGGTGGCGTTCAGTTGATTTTTCAAGGCGTCTTTTGGTTGCTCAGAAACGACATTGTGGATCCACTTCAGATCCACCGACTACTGCACGAAAACAGAACACAAAACTCTGAACTTTAGTCCTCCTAAACTGAAATACAGACTGTGGGAAAAAGAGACATTAGTTTTAAGACTTCGCAACTCAGTGGTTGGTTGTTCCATTTCACAAATACAAACTTGATGTCAGACATATACTCTAACACTTCCCTGAAGTAACGAACCAGCACAAAGCGTGGATGGCAGTGGTCAAATGACGCCAGAAGTCACTGACCAAGCAGACTTCGGCGTGAGACCAGGTTAGTTTAAAAAGTCCCAAGTCGTCACACAGTGAAAGAAATAAATCATTTATAGAAATAAAAAAAATTCAATGCATCATGATGACATCGTATAACTGTGACAATGCTCAACCACTCCATTGGTGCATCCAATGATCTGCCTCCCTATTTCAAACTACTTACAAAAAAGGGGGAAAGTGGGAATGACGTCACCTCCGAGTTGACAACAGTTTTTGCATGACAATGGCGGACAAGTCGCAAAAAACATGGACGCCTGCAAGAAAGTCTTTGGGTGTGTTTGAGTTTAAACTTCTGACTGAGATTGGATTTCCAACTCGGAAACTCGGAGCAACCGCATCAACCCCGACTTATGAATTCAAGATGGCTGCTGGTCACAAACATAGTAATCTCTCAAGACAGATTCTGCAATTTACATTGTAGAATCTGTTGGCAGCCCTGTGTGAAAGACGACTAGAGAGGGGGGGAGGGCGGGGCTTTGAGTTTGAATGATGCTGCGCTTTAACCAATCACAATGGAGGGGGCGTGGCCGAGACGTGCAGGTGTCCCCAGGAAATGTGTACCTACAGAAACAGCAAGCTCCGCGTTCATAGCGACAGCTCCACCCAAAACGCCGTCTCGTCAACGTGAAAAAATTATTTTTTTTTCCAGCGGATGTCTTAGTTACAACATGATTGAGCTAACTGGAGTAGTTTCATGTTGTATCCAACAACGGGAGGCTTTTAACAGATGACGTCCTGATGTTAGCTTTGCTAACTGTCCCTGTCAGCTGCAGCCACTGATGCTTTCTAGACATCGTGATTTCCCAAAACTGAATAAATACCACACATAGCAACACAAAACTGCTTTGCTAGCTCAATCATGTTGTAACTAAGATATCCGCTGGAAAAAAATATTTTATTCACGGACCGTTGATTGAGTTATTACCTTATTTTTATACAGTCTGTGGTTATTACAGACACCGCTAATGGCTAACGTTAACAGCTAACGGTTAGCCCAGCTAATCTACGATGTTATTATTGTTATTATTTACAAAACGTGCACACAGAAATAGTAACATTTGTTCAATCATTGTGTTTATAGACTTAACAAACATCAGATTAGTCTACACGGTGATATAGTGATGTGAAAAATGTGATATATAGCTAATAGCTAGTATTTGTAAACAACACGGCGATTCCCTGGGGGCACCGCCGGAAGTGAAAGGCGTGAGCGATCGCCGAGGCCCCTGCACTTCCGTTAGTCGAAAAACTCCGGGCTGTGCCTCCAGAGATAAAGGAAGAAAAAAAAAAGTTGTTTTTTTTTGTTTGTTTTCTACCGATGGATTTCCAGATTGCATACATAGTGAGTAAACACTCTGCTAAAGTACTGTTTATATATTTGTTTTACATTAGGTCAGCCATACCCAGAGTACTGTTCAATTTTTATCTGTGGGCATGTTGCTACGCTGTCTGTATGTGCAAAATACCACATAGAGCATTGTTATCAACTGATATTGCTAACAGTGGCTACGGCTAGCCCAGCGTTTTTTTTCCAACTCAACTAGAATGCAAAAACTGTTGTGACATCATTCCCACTTCAGACTTCCGACCTCCAAGTACAAAATGAATACACCAAAAGTCCTGGAACTGGGTCAAATATTACGGGACAGTTTTGAAAATTCATTGTTAAAAATGTGCGGGAACCCTGCATCAATGTAGTGCAGTAAAAACTACAATATTTCCAACTATAAAGTCACATAAAATGCAAAAACTCAAAGTACCAGTACCTGTCTGACGCTGGAAGTCACTGACCAAGCGGCAGATTTCAACGACCTGAAAGTGAGACCGGACTGGGAGCTGTACAATGTCCTTGCTTCATCAATTGTGGATTTGATTCCAGCCTACGGCCCTGTGCTGCATGTCATCCCCTCTCTTTCTCCCCCTTTCATGCTTAAGCAGGATTTACACTTGTGCATCAACTCTACAGAGCCCTCACACGTGGCCTACACTGTTGTGAGCATTTTTACCTGTGTGATGGTGTGTCTGTGTCACTCTGCAGTTACACCTCCAGAACACTAGTTGGGGACAGGGTTTCTGTGAAGTGCTGTAAAGTTTAGTTGAAACAAACTCACAAATACAACATGCTAACGTTATTAGCACAAGCCTATGGCATTTTACATTGTATAAATTAGCCTAGCAGCTAACAGACTTTTCCTCTACTCATATGAAGCCAGGGACAACAGCAACATTTAACAAAGGTAACGTTACAAAATTCAGCTCCATTACAGCTCACAAGGTTCACTGACAAAACAACTGTCTTATACTAAACACGTTTTCACCACAAATACAACATGCTATCGTTATTAGCACAAGCCTATGGCACTTTACATTGTATAAATTAGCCTAGCAGCTAGCAGCTCATATTTCAGCCAGGATAAATCACACACAGTGTGTGGAGGCTTTATTGTCTTCACAATTTATTGTTTCTTATCTGTGAAGTTTAATTTTAGTTTCCACTGAGGGAAATGGTTTCAGCTTACAGAGACAGACAGGAGGTCTGCGTCACTGTGACCCTGACACAGGATCAAGAGTTACAGACGATGGACGGATGAGATGACCTTTGACCTTCACCTCTGTCAACCAATCGACAGCCCATCTGCTCCGAAGACCTCCACCAATCACTGACGTCCTTTAAAAATACCCACGAGGCACCTGTGGAGTAGTCAGACTGAGGACAGCGTCTCCATGGCAACAACATCATTACTAGAATAGCTCTCTGTTTCTCTCTATTTCTGTCTCTCAGTCTCTCCGTCCTTTCATTCCACCTCCCGCTCCCTCCATCTCCCTCCATCTCCTTCTTTTGCTCTGTTCATGCAGAATGTTTCTCCTCTCTGTTTTCTCTTTCTCCACCCTCCTTCATTTCTACTTTCCCCCATCCATCCTCCCTCTATCTTTCCTTCTGCTTCTCCCCTCCACCCTCCCTCCTCTGTCGCATCCTCTTACCTTCCTTCCACCCTCATTTTCCCCCGATCTCCACCTCTTCTGTTCCCTCCTCCTCATCTATCTGTTTTGCAGTCACATTGTGCAAAGAGTGAAGATATTTATAGCTTCGACTGTTTCCTTCTCTCCTCTCCTTTCCTCTCCTCTCCTCTCCTCTCCTCTTGGTGTATCAGGTGTATACAGGACAACAGAGGTGTGTTCATTAGTGACATTACTGCAACAACAGATACGATATATAGCTCCTCCTCCTCCTCCTCCTCGTATCCACCTTATTTTCAAACACGGAAGTAAATAGTGATCAACTTCCGTTTTTTTGTGCGTGACTTCCAGTCAGCCGCTTTCCCTCATGCTTTCCCTTACCGGAGCTAACGGTGCAAGCTAATTTTTTTTCAATTTTCAGTTGTTTATGTTAGTCAAT
>NC_065523.1:39205198-39215426 GCF_006386435.1 Epinephelus moara
ACGATAACCATGTTATTAATTACACACAGAGAGAATACTAATGTTTGTTCAGTCATTGTGTTTATAGACTTTACAAACATCAGATTAGTCTAAACGGTGATATAGTGACGTGAAAAATGTGATATATACATATATATAGCTAAACTCAGCAAGGTAAACAACAAGGCGATTTCCATTGACACAGTGGTAAGAGTGCTGGACCGGAAGTGTCGCACAAAAAAACGGAAGCTGGCTGCGTTCTGTTTTGCCTCCGTGTTTCCGTGAAAAATAAGGTGGATACAAAGCCCTACATGACCGAGCTACATTGCTAACTCCATTCATCCATTTTATTCCACTTATCCAGGGCCCGGTCTCTGGGGCAGCAGGCCAAGCAAAGCTCCCCAGCAACGCTCTCCAGCTCCTCCTGGAGGACCCCGAGGTGTTCCCAGACCAGATGAGATCTATAATCCCTCCAGTGTGTTCTGGGTCTGCCCCGGGGCCTCCTACTAGTTGGACCAGGAGGATCCTGATCAGATGTTGAACCACCTCAACATGAAGGAGCAGCGGCTCTACTCCGAGCTCCCTCCAGATGTCTGACTCCTCCCCCTATCTCTAAAGGCCCTGACACACCAAGCCGACGGTCGGCCGTCGACCAAAGTCGGGTCGTCGGTGAGCGTCTGTCAGCCTAGTTTTTGTGGTGTGTCCCGCACTGTCGGCACTTCGCCGTCGGCAACTTTTCGGCCGATTGAGCATGTTGAATCGCCGGCGGAGCTTGTTGGTGAGAGAGATCACTCTGATTGGCTGTTCAGGTTTTATTTCCTCGCCCCTGTATGTTAGGTTAGGTTCTTTAATGTCCCCAGGGGGATAATTGTTTTCACACATCATTGTTGGCTTCAGGGCAGCATACACAACATATAACAGATAACAGACCCTCTTCCCACATATTCCCCAGATAACAAATAACAAATAACCCTCTCCCACACATACCACAGAAAACCATATAAACATAAACATGACATAGACAGTGTACAGGGGTGAAATATTAAATCTACATGTTTTTGTTTAGGGCTGTGATGGCTGAGGGGACAAAACTGTATCCTGTATCTGCGGCCAGATGGGAGAAGTATGAAAAATTGGTTCAGGGGATGATCGGGGCTGTTTACTATTGCACATGCTAGGCGTGTGATGGCAAGTTCATTTGCTGCATTCACTCATCAGCGAGTGAATCTGCCTGTAGTGAAACTGGGGCTAACCAGTGCTTCCTCCTCAGGCTCCACTTCACTCAGCTGCCCCACAGACCCGGTGCTTCTTCCCACTTTAACCTTCTGGGTCCATCTGGATGTAAAAGTCTGTGGAGGTGCTGCCCTACCCCTTAGCCCTACCCCTACATTTGCGCATTCCCGCGAGGGGTAGTGGTGTCCCAATTCCTTTTTGCGTGTAGGTGTAGGGGGCATAACGAGGGGTAGTGGGTATGAAACTAGCCCTTCGGAGCGAGGGATTTCAGATGCTGACTTGCCAGCGAGGGGTAGACGTCGCCATGGCTACCACCGAGCAAGAGACGGGGAAAAAAGTTCATACATAGCTAACGTTACCGTCGTCAGGTTGCTTGTTAGCTAGCTAGCTAGCTCGCACTATCTGGCGTCTGTCATCTGTCCTGTTCTGCAAAATTGTCGGACTTTTCACATTACGATAACACGCCAGCTAGTATAACTACGCTGCCTCGTAATGTTAGCTGGTTAGCTAGCTAGCAGAAGTCCCCCGTCGTCTGTCGGCAAACGCGATCGGTAGGATGAACTCAACTGGAGACTCCATTGTAGATGCCGGTTGGAAATGTACATGGCTCGCAGCTTCCTGTTTAAAATAGTTACGTATGTGTGAACGTAACCGACGCGGTGACGTAGTGAGTGGTGTCCCAATTCCTAGGGAAAGATTTCAACCCCTACCCCTCGTTGCTTCATTTCGAGGGCTAGGGGGTAGTGGGCAAGGGGGGGTATTGGGATTGGACCGTATAGTTTACAGTTGGAAAAAGGTAATAAATCACAACATATTTAAAATTGCTATAATATTGTATCATGACTTAAGTATTGTGATAATGTATATTGTGCATCCTCTGGTGACTCACACCTCTACTGTCTGTTGATTCTGTTTTCATGTGCAGCTCTCAGTATCTTGTATGAAAGGTGCTTCATGAATAATGTTTATTATTATTGATGGTTAGTCAATAAATCAATGTGTTGAAGCTGCTTGTTGTGGACGACAACAAACCCATACATATTTAGGTCATGACGGAACAAAGAAAAGCCACGGATGGATTAACCTGCAGGGGCCCCAGGGCCAAAATGACCTGCTGGGTCTCTGTTAACACCTTCACTTCCCTCCACTCTTTTTTCAATGTGTAAATGTTTTCTCTGAATTTATGAGGTAAATGTATGAAACACATAAATGCTGGAACATTAACAATAATAATGATAATAATAATGAAATAATGACGGTCTTGAAATGAGAGGGTTCGTCTTCAGGAGAGAGATCGGGCAGTGAAGCAGCTCCGTCTCTGAGTCAGCTGATATTGTGCTTTAGTGAGACATGTTCCAGACAAAGTTATGATGTCACCAAAACTGTCACACAGTAAGCCTGGGGCTCGTGGCCCCTGTGAGGGCCTGGGGCCCTGAAGCAGTTGGTAGTATATGAAGAAGAGACTGAGGACTCTGAAAATACCCGCAGATCACGGATGTGATGTTAAACAGCTTTCTGGCTTTTTTCAAAGACTGTGCAGATATTTTATTTTATTTTTTTGTTAATTCTGTAATATTATTTATTTATTTATAAATAATAATATATTATTTATATATAATATATACCTGTCATACACAGAATGCAGCACAAAGTGTTTTATAGTTCAGCAGCAGAGACAAACAGCAAATAAATAAAGCCAAACAACAAGTCAACACGTATTCAAGGAGCAATGAGAAGAATCAATTCACTAACAAATCAATCAATAAATTAGGAAAAAAAATAAAAACATATGAAAAATACTAAAACAGATGACTGATAATGAAAGGCTATATTAAAGATATGTTTTGAGATGTTGTTTAGATGTTGTTAGCCAGCAAGTTTAATATTTTATTTAATTTATTATCATCATTGTTATGAATTATTTTCTTTTTAAATTATTAACTTTAGGAAAGGTCCAAAAATAACATAAAATAAAATAAAATAAAACCATAATTATTAATATGTTGTTTTTTTAACCTTTAAACATCAACAGTTAAGTTTTAAAAATATAATAACATTATATAAAATAAAATAAAATAAAATAAATTAAATTAAATTAAATTAAATATATTATTATTAACATTAGTGTCTGTTGATGAGTTGATTAATGAAGGTGTTAAACTGTCCTCACATGTCTCCATGTTGGACAGTTATTGTCCTGTGTGCACTGAGGGACTGTCCCAACATGAGACTTTAATATAAAGGAAGACACCGTGTGTGTGTGTGTGTGTGTGTGTGTGTGTGTGTGTGCTGCCTCCATTGGTTTCTATTGGGTCTATTTTTAGCCCCAGCAGACTGGTCACGTGGCAGGAGGAGGACGTCAATAATGTTGTTGTTGGTGGGAGAGAGGGAGGGAGACAGGACAGAGGAGGCTCACTGTAAATATGGAGGAGGTGAAACCGGAGCAGCTCCGACACGGCTTCATGTGAAATAACGCGCACAGCAGCAGCTCCACGGAGGGACACACACTCACTCACACACACACTCACACACACCGGGGCTCGGCGGAAACCACAGCCGGGGAAGAAGCGATCCAGGCGGACCCGCCGACATCCACGGTACCGAGAGAGTGCGTGCGTGTGTGTGCGTGTGTGTGCGTGACGGTGGGAGAGGATCCACCGAGAGGCAGGCGGTGAAAGGTTTCCTGGAGACTGTTAGCAGAGGTGACATTTTGTGCTCCAACACAGGAGCTAACTCACACACAGTTATCATCACACAGCTAGCAGCTAGCTAACAGAAGCTAACACCTGAGGCAGCAGCTAACAGGCTAACTCACCGAGCAGGTAACACTTTGTTACCTTCATTAGCTGCAGCTCAGCAGCTACCTGGGAGCTAACGGCTAGCTGCAGCTGACAGGCAGAAGTGTAGCTGTGATTAAAGGGACAGTCCGGATGTTTTCATGTGGGGTTGTGTGAGGTGCTGATCCACAGTGGGTGCTGTTGGTCACAGTGGGTGACAGTGGGCACGCCCCCAGTTTGGAGAAGCAGGAAGGAGACTGGGCACTGAAGCTGAGCGATGTACTGCTGAGGACGGGGTCTGCAGCAAAACTAAATGTCTTCACATCACAGAGAGAGTTCTGCAGGTTGGAAAATGTGAGGCGTGCAGCACTGGCTTTTTAAAAAATTAAATGTCACGAGTAAGAAAACGCTTGCTGCACCTTTTTATCGTTGCCAGGCAACCACGCCATCACCTGTTGAGGCAGAGGGTACTGTCTGTAGCTCTGGTTGAAGGTGAGAGGCTGTCAGCAGATAAACAGAGATCTGTGTGGGTACATGAGACCCTAAAAAAGAGGCTGGATCATGGGGAGTACCACCAGTTGGTCCAGGAGCTTCTCCTCCATATTTTAGGACGACTCAGGAGCAGTTTGACAACCTGCTGTCTATCATCAGGCCGTATAGCTCTGGGTATCCAGCAACCACTACCACCAGTTTCTCCTCCATTGTTTACCAACTGTAAACTTGTTGTCGTGACCACCACAGAAGCCCCGCCTCTCAAATCATCCCATTGGACAATGGAGAAAAAGCAGCAATTATGAGGGGTCCTTTTCCAAGATTAGAGATCACGGTGGTCTCACGGTGGTCACTTCCTGTCAACGTTACAGATCAGAAGCACAGAGAGTCGTTGACTAGAGATGATACACCGTCTCATGGCGGTCACTTCCTGTCAACCAGCAGGTTTTTACAACGTTGCAGAATGGATCGTTGCAGTTCATCTTGTTATGAATCTTTGGTCTGAAGTGGACTTTATTAGTGTACACTATATTTAGAATATTTTCACTTCAATCAGACAGCCTAGTCTGATGGGGTAGCTGTTAATGACTTCAGTTCCCTGTCTGTTATTTTGTAAAAACAGACTCCATTGAGAAAAACAGTGATTTGAAATTGTTGACCACAGGAGCTGCTGCTTCTATCAGTTAGTTAGTGTTATTGTGTGACTTTGGTGAATCCAAACTAATGCTGAAGTCACACAGTTGCACCAACTAACTAACTGATGCCTGTTTCTCTGCTGCCTGCTGCGGCGCTCTCTCTCAATACTGAACCACTTTCAAAAGTCTTTCTCCACGGTGCTCATGGGCATCATGTCTCTGGCTAGAAAGTACGACACTGTGTCTATAAATGCTCTTCTATCGCTTCTCATGTGGGTTATGGCCTTAAAAGAGGACCCTGTTGATTGGTGTTTTGGTGCCACCCCACAGCAGCAGAAGTGCTCGGACGTTGAACACGTTGGTGGACTTACTACAGTTTGGGTGGATTTTCATGCTCTCAGTGTAGTCGCTGGGACGCCACCTTCCCAGGTGATGGAAAAGGTTTGTTGTGTTTCCCGTCCTGGTTGGCACCAACCGACGACATATTTACAGACCGTCATTCGTGCGTCGTTACCTTTCAAGTAGCCAAACAACTCCCACATTACTGTAGTTGTTTGATCTTTTTTATCCATAGTGTCTGTTTTTGAGGATAACGTGAGCTCTTCTTCACTTCCACTCATTTTCCCGTCATTTTGTTATGTCCACGCTACTTTCAGTTCCTCCTCACCTCTGCACAAACTTTGCGGTGACAAATGGGCATTTACGATGACGCACATCCCCAACACTGCAGATTGACTGACAGCTGTCTGTTAACGTCTGCTGCATGACACGCTGTTTGGATCTATCTAGGTCTGTCCATATCGAGTAAAAATGACTTCTTCGACATACATTTAATACGACTTGCTTTGAGATCGTTTTATCGCCCAGCTCTACGTTACGGTCATGTAGATGATGTTTTTGTAGGGTGAACTGGAGGAACAAAGCACAGCTGACGGCTAATAATGTGTCTGTGATGTTTTTGTGCATTGGCTAGAGTTCAGCCTGACGCAGAGGGGCCCAATAAGAGAAGTCAAAAGAAATCAACGTTCTTGCTAAGCAAGGTCAGATTCTCTTATAGAGGGTTTGAACATTACGTCGCTGTATGCCCAGCTGTAAAAGCATCACTTTGTGAGTCTCTGATGACGTTGACAGATCTGGCTTTAGAACAGGAGCCGGTATCTGTATGACTCATCCCTCCATCTTTCTTTGTGGTGTCTAATCTGAAAGTGTCTTTGTCTTCTTTTACCAGTCCTCCCTCACAAGATGTGAAACTTTTCCACTCACAAAAAGTCAATTTTATTTTATGCAACATTCGCAGTCAGTGCTAACCTTGGTGACGCATATTGTTGGGCGGCCAGGGATCCACAGAACAATGAAGGATTGCACGTAGAGTCAGACTGGAGTTTAATAGGTCTGTACAGAATCTGTCTCAGGACTTTGATGTCTGATGTTGATCTGTTTTCTGACAGTCGGAGTTCATTTGTCACATCTTTGGAAATGTCTCACGTCAAACGATACATGAATACGATCCTTTTTGCACTGGGGTCTGATCTCGGACCGTCCCAACCCCCCGCCAGATCAGCAAACTTTCTGTCTACAGAGCTGTTTTTTTTTTTTTTTTACATTTGAAGCTTTTCGAAGTGAAAAGTGCACAACAATTATTTGCACTCACACAAGAAAAAAGAAGACTTTACACTACACAACAACACTACACAAAATCTGAAAAATACAGCTGTAGAGCAGACAAGTTACCGAAATGCCTGTCCAAACAGGTGCATCTATAGCTGGCGTTAGGGAGCTGGCAGAGCGTTCCAAAATTTAGGTGCTATGGCAGCAAAAGCTCGATCACGTGGGTCTTAAGGTGAGGGACATATAAGATTTACAAATGTTCACTCACAGAGTTTGATTAAATCACTGATTCTTTAACCAGTCACACATTTGACATTTTGTGAAGCACTGACCTCCACCTATCTGTAGATAGTATGGATATAAGATACAGTCTCTTATAGTTCTGATATCTGTTGTAGAAGTTTTGCTGACAGCGTTCTGCCTCTCCTCACCCTCTGATCCTGTGAGTAACCTTTGTCCCCTCTACTTAAAATTTCAATTTACTTCCTTCTTCCTTCCAGCACATCACATTACTGAACATGACGCCAATAAGATATTGTTTTCATCCTGGCAGTTTGTAGATTCAGGGTTTAAGTAGGTTGGAGGGCACACACAAACAAAAATATTTACAGGTGCTGGATCAAAAATCAAACTAAAGCAAGAACCAGACAGGACAGGACAACACACTGGATTAAAAGCTCCCAGGAATTTTAACTGTGCAATGTTTTGATCTCACAGAGATCTTCACCAGGCATTTTGAAATCACCATCACAAATCAGAGCAAGCAATAAAAAGCCTGAAAAAGATCTCTGTTAGAAACAATTAAAATTACTGGGAGCTTTTAATAGAAACATACCACGTCATTACACATCACACTTGTCCCGTACTTTGGGTTCACACTTTTTACTCAGACGTCGATTCAGTGCCGTTACTTCCTCCGCTGCCGGCTCAAATGTTAAACGACTCTGTCCCCCCATTCTGTGACCTCTTACATACAGAATAACAGCGCAACATTCCCACCTTCAGCAGGCGGTGTAAATGAGACTTGAGACTGAAAGAGTGTTGTGACTCTGACAGTTCACAGATTTGTCGAATAGAAATAGCTTTTGATAGGTTTTGCACACATTCATTTTTTTGTGGTGGTCTACATTAATATCATCATTCACCACCACATATGTATTTCCTATTTTGGACCTGTGTCTTTCTCTCTCACACTGTGCCTTTCGGTGGGCCGGTGCGGCTTCTGCAGTGATGCAGGCGCTGTGCCGGTCCATTGTGGTGAAGAGGGAGCTGAGCCAGAAAGCAAAGCTTTCAATTTACTGGTCCATCTCCGTCCCAATCCTCACCTATGGTCATGAGCTCTGGGTAGTGACTGAAAGAATGAGATCATGGATACAAGAGGTGGAAATGAGTTTCCTCTGTAGGGTGTCTGGGCTCAGCCTTAGAGATAGGGGGAGGAGCTCGGACATCCGGAGGGAGCTCGGAGTAGAGCCGCTGCTGCTTCGCGTCAAAAGGGGTCAGTTGAGGTGGTTCAACATCTGATCAGGATCCTCCTGGATTACATATCTCGTCTGGCCTGGGAACACCTGGGGGTCCTCTAGGAGGAGCTGGAAAGTGTTGCCGGGGAGAGGGATGTCTGGGGTGCTTTGCTTGGCCTGCTGCCCCTGCGACCCGGCCCCAGAAAAGTGGATGAAAATGGATGGATGGATGGATGGATGGATGGATGGACTATATCTTTGGCACAAACTGGACCGTTTGTTAATTCAGAGCACTGTTGTAATACTTGTACAGTTTGGTTATTCAGAGCACCACACTCTCAGAGCGCAGAGAGTATTCTGCGTTGACTTCTTGTCTATTTTCAGCTGTATACACAACCACTTATTTGATTGTCGAGAGTGTGGATGTAATAACTGTTCACGGGAAAGTGATGTAGACAGCAGGGCTGGACAATATGAAGATATTATATCGTTATCAAGACATGAGACTGTAAATTGTCTTGATTTTCAGTTTATCACGATGTGTCATTAATGGTGTTTGTTCTCTCACTTTAAAGGCTGCATTACAGTGAAGTGATGTAAATTTATCACCTTACCAGACTTTTATTTGTTTTAACGCTTGCCTTAAACAATTTAGTTGTTCAGTCGTAACGAAATGAACAAACGGCCAATGATGTGGAAGTCTGCAGAACGTTTTTACCTTTGTGCTTCTTCTGGGTCGCCGTCTATCAACACTGTGTCCAGTCCTCTTAATACGTCCGCGGCCCCTCCCTCCAGAGGGCCTGACCCCCACATCAGTCCAGCTGCTGGTGTTCTGGTTGCAGTAGAAAAGGATTTGCAGCTGGGTCTTTTACTGAAGCTCAGAGGTCACAGGTCAGAGGTCGCTCCATTAGTTACATAAGAGCTTTAAGGGCAGAGCCACTGACGTTCACCCCCAGTGTCACATTTTATATCACGCTTACTCTGCTTTATTCTGTTTCAGGTTTTATGTCAAAGTTCATTTGCTTGGAATTAGTTTGACCAAAAACATGAGCACACGAGTCACCAGCTGTTCCCAGAGCCATTAACCCTTTCTGACGTGACCATGCTGTAACAACATCAGGATAAAATATCAGGCTGAGGTCGTCAGTTGAAGCACCTCAGTGTTACAGTATTCTTTAATTGTACAGTGTGTCTGTGTCGAGCACAGCAGAGGGAGACGAAGTGGTACTCAGGATAAAACCAGCAAAATAACAAAGTCAAAAACACCCTATGGATCTTGTAGGGGTGGGAATCACCATAGCACCCACGATATGATATTATTATGATACAGTTGTATTGTGATTTTAGATATGTTGTGGTAAAATATATTGCAATATATATATTTATATATTTATATATATTGCAACCTTTTATCAACTGTACATTTTTGTTCTCAAAAACGTTGTCAAAACCTGTTTTTATCTAATAACAGAAAGTTTGCAGTCAGGACTAAAAAAGCAGTTGATTATATTGATCTAGTGGGCTACCTAAAGTTTAATTTGTAATATTATTAATTTATCTAATAAAAAATGTGATACTTGGCACTGTGTGACGATATGAAATTTGCCACTCAAAAATATCGCAATATTATGCTGCATCGATTTTTCCGCCCCTCGTACATCGTGACACTGGGTGAGGTTACATGATGGCTTCTCATTCAGAATGAAATAAATCTGAATGAAATCATTCTGAATTAAAGTCTTTCCAGGTAGTTTACATGGGAAATATTCATTCTGAATGAGGGTTTACACGGAGATCAGTTTAATCGCCTTTATTCAGGTCAGCGCAAGGTTTGGGGCAGGGAAGGTTTCTGATTGGATAGGGGGCGGGGCGGATGTTACGTGTTTACCAGAAGAAAACACTGTAGTCCTCGCTCCGGATAACAAGATGCTTGACGACGCCGTTCTTAGTGCCTTTTTCAGGCTTGTTTTGCTTATATTCTTGAAGCAGCAGTACGACAACAACCTTGTTCTGCTAATGCTTCATCTGTTGAGGAGGAGAAGGGAGG
>NC_065523.1:39216868-39227764 GCF_006386435.1 Epinephelus moara
TTTTTATTGACAAAAATATAGGCTGCTTCGGCTGATTTTTTTTATGCGCACATGTGCCCCTAAATATTTTTTACAGTTCGCACACACGTACGAGTGAAACGCTCGCACTGTCGAGCGCTGGATCTGACAGCCTGAGCACATCGGCACAAAACGCTACGGCGTTCGAGAAATTATTTATATCATGAGAAGTCAATACTTTCGGAAGCCTAAATCTTTTATTTNTTTTTTTTATGCGCACATGTGCCCCTAAATATTTTTTACAGTTCGCACACACGTACGAGTGAAACGCTCGCACTGTCGAGCGCTGGATCTGACAGCCTGAGCACATCGGCTCGCACTGTCGAGCGCTGGATCTGACAGCCTGAGCACATCGGCACAAAACGCTACGGCGTTCGAGAAATTATTTATATCATGAGAAGTCAATACTTTCGGAAGCCTAAATCTTTTATTTAGAAACTATGGCGGGTCAAATTAAACTATGGCGGACCGCCATAGTTTCGTTAATTAATGGGAAACACTGCAGTGTCTTGTTGTAGTCTGATGTGGAAGATTCATTTCCTGTACCATTTAATAACCTTCCATATAATGTGACATAACGGACAATTCATTTTCTGTAGGTTAGCTGTAACGTAACGTAGCTCCAATATGCATCTGTTTAATTTGTATTTGTAATTTTATTTTTTATAATAGATAATTGATACTTGGTACTAGGTGTGTTGATATGATATTGCTACTCAAAAATATCGCAGTACTTTCCCAATCCCAAATGGATCCCTTACAGACCAAGGACCAATTCCATTTCTTCCCCCCCTTCTCCATCAGGTTAAGAGCTAACCTGACGGAGAATTGGGACGCCACTTCCCCTCACGTGAACGCGCAAAACCAAGGGGAAGGGCCAAGACAAGGGCTAAGGGGAAGAAATGGAATTGGTCCTAGGTCTGTAAGGGCTTAGGGCTTGAGTCAAGGAGTCTGTAAGGGATCCATTTGGGATTGGGGGACTATGCTGTATTAATTTATTCCCCAACGCCTAGTGTCTTGTATCCTGTCTAACTGCGTTAGTTCCCCTCCCCCATCATCTGTCTCATATCCGTTCAATATGTTGTTGTTGGCTTTTTTTATGTGAAAAGGAGCAGTGTGTAAGGCTTAGTGGTAACTAGAGGTCGGGTTGCAGGAATATACCAGTTTCAAAGTATACAGACTGGATGTTGAATCTCTCCTTTAATTGAGTTGATTATTTGAGTTATTTTCTAAGCAGCTCCACATCAGACAGTTTCTATAATACAGAGTCCTGATGTCACGTCTGTAACAAGGACAGCTGTAATGTGTGTGACAGACTCTGTGTATGTTTGTCTCCTTGAGCCTGTCAGACAAAAGACAGGGCTGACGTTATACGTGTCATGGCTGAATAGGTGTGTGTGTGTGTGTGTGTGTGTGTGTGAGACAGAAAACCATAAAGAAACACACACTGCACAGAGATGGACTGCCGCTCAGACTCTACATCCTGTCCTCTCACTCGCTCACACTTGCTGTTTGTTTAGGGAAGAGGTGCTCAGGTGAACCGTTACCACGGCAGCCAGCTCCCTGGTTGCCAGGCAGCACTTCCTGCTCCTCTCCAGGATGGGAGGGGCCAGGTATTTTGGGAAATTTTGGTGTGAAGAGGAGGAGGAGGAGGCAGCAGAGAGAGATTTATATTTCTTGATGCTTTGGCAACATCGACACACATGACTCAACGTGGGAGCTCGTCCTCTTTTCAAATATAGTCTTTCTTTCTTTCTTTCTTTCCCTCTCTGTCTTTCTGTCATTAGGCTAATAGAGTAGTTGGCCAGCAGGTTAGTCTGTCACAGCTAGTTAGCTCCATAACCTAAGCACACTCACACACACACACACACACACACACACACAACACACACACACACACACACACACACACACTCTCACTCTTACACACGCTCACCCGCAGCTTTTCATCCCATTATCTGCTGTAGGCCCTGACACTGTTACCACGGCACCCGGCCAAGTGTCTGTTGTGACACGGACTTCCTGTGACTTCTTCTGAGAGTTGGCGGAGTTGGAGAGGAGCCACATGCTGTAAAGCTGGCTATAAATACACACACCAGCTGGATCCAGACTTATTATAGATTCAGATGTCTTTATTCTTATTGTTTTATTTAGTGCTGAATCTTAAATTTCTGTTCAAGTTTAGCTTTTGTTATTTTTCATAGGGTGCATTAACAATTTAAACATTTCTGTTTAACCTTGACGACTAACTCGACTGATGAGTCATACTATGGGAGTCAGAAATCTTGAAAAGGCAGAAATAAAATGGCAGAATTTGAAAGTGCACCCTCCTCCTGCAGCTCTCTGCTCTCTGTCTTAAGCCCCTCCCATCAGACGACTGCGTGCAACATCTGTGGCGGGGCTCCGTTCACTCCAGCGAGTGCTGCTCAGTGATGCTTGAAGCCGAAATGGTTCAACTGTTGCATAAGAATTGTGCAGCCGATACACTAGGCACATCAGAGACTTGCGTCCAACTTCCACCAGCTGAACGGCTAACCCTGAGTTTAGCGCTCTGCTAACTTGAATTTCCTCCAGGTGCTCTGACATGTTCTCCCCGTGTCAGCGTGGGTTTCCTCCAGGTGCTCCAGCTTCCTCCCACAGTCCAAAGACATGCAGGTTAATTGGTGACTCTAAATTGTCTGTAGGTGTGAATGTGAGTGTGAGTCTGGTGACCTGTCCAGGGTGAACCCTGCCTCTCACCCAGTGTCAGCTGGGATAGGCTCCAGGTGGACCTTCGCTTGGAGGCTCTAGTAGCTTGATTTTCGGCAGCTCAAACCCTGTGTGTCACAGTGGTCTAACCTGTGTAACAGCAGCAACAGAAAGTTTGCAGATCCGGCGGGGAGTCTGGATTGTCTGGTCCCACTGAACTGGGGTGTTTTTAATCCTTCATGAAAATCACACATCAGACTGTTTGTCTTGGTCAGGCTACATCACATTGCTACCTCCATCAATTTACAGTCTTGTTGCTGAGAAAGTTTGTTCCCTTGTCTTTGTTGTTGTTGTCGCAAACTCATTTCAGTGAAGTGAGAAATGTGCTGAAGGAATTGCAGCTGCAGCAGTGTGGCAGCTTCTTCATGTACTGGAGTGTTAATGTGCAGTGTAATATTGGACACATTCAGCATTTTGAGACTGTGATGAGAACATTAAGTTCTCCTCCCGTCACAGAGGAGTTTTGCTCTTTGTCGGCTGTTTGAGTTTCACTGTGCAGTTTGACATCGGGAGGCTTTTTCACATCCATCTGCTGATGGAGGGAAAATTCTCTGTGCTCACAAACAGGAGACACTGCAGGAATTTGCTTTTATAAAGAAGTGATGCAACAGTTTGTCACACATGATGTGTTCAAGGACCGTCAGAAATGTGAAAATACAAAGATGGTTTTCTGTTTTGACACTTTCTGGCTGTGATAAATGGTGTCATTTTGGCTATTTAAAAATGCTTATGGAAGGCATGTTTTCTCCATTTATATCCAAAAGGTCAAAGGTCAGCTTGACTGTGACATCATCATGTTTTAACGTCATATCTCAGGAACAGAAGGGGAGACATTTGGTCAGGTCAGAACCCTGCCATGTCCACCTCATCAGAAACTGGGGAGGGATTAAGAGGAATATTGGATTTCTCTGGAATGCTAACTTTTTAGCACATTAGCTAACGTTAGCTTCCATAGCAAAACAAACAAGTGTGGTCCTCGTTTGTAAGATTGGCTTCCTGTGACATCATCCATCCACTGAGTGAGAGCATACGGGTCGGCCAGTCTGGTCCCATTGGTCAGTGTTTACTTATTCAAGTAACACTGGCGGTCCCGGAGAGTGAGTGACCTGACATGGTGCGTTGGTAAATTCAGTCTGACGCTCTACACTAAAATGAGAGCCCTGTTGGTGGAAGAAACGCAGCGTTATATTTCTACATGAATGAACCAACGGTTAAGTTAATCACACATTCACTCCGCTCGGCGCTCTGCTGCTCCGTCTCCACAGACAGAGTGTCCAGAGTGCGCTCTGCCACTCTGAGAGTGCGCTGCTCTGGATAACCCAACGCTACATTCAGACAGTGCTCCCAATTTATCAACGCTCCACAGGTGCTCCAGCTTCCTCCCACAGTACAAAGACATGCAGGTTAATTGGTGACTCTAGATTGCCTGCTGACCTTTCCACCGTCAGCTGGGATAGGCTCCACCCCCCGCGACCCCTAACAGGATAAGAGGTTATGGAAAATGAATGAATGAATGAATGAATGAATGAAAGGAACAATAGATGACGAAGGTGAAGAATCAGCCCTCCCTCAATAAGACCTTTAAATGACTGATCTGATCTGGCTCAAAGTGTGTGTGTGTGTGTGTGTGTGTGTGTGTGTGTGTGTGTGTGTGTGTGTGTGTGGTTTGGAGCTAAACATGTTCCTTTAAATCACATTACAGTTAAGCTGCCTGAGCCTCACCTTCGACACACACATTCATTCAAGACAATTATTCAGGATGTCGCAGTCTGTGACGTCTTCCTGTGTGTGTCCTCTCTCTCACACACACAATCACACACACACGCACACACACAGTGTAGAGAAGGTCCAGCAGGTGGCGCCAGAGGAGCAGGAGCTGCAGTGAGCAGCAGCAGCAGCAGCTTGTTTCCTTCATGTGATGTCATTCCTGTTCAGAACAAAACACACGGAGGATCATTCACAAATGTCGAGCAGACACACACCAGCTGAGTTTATTTTGTTTATTAGGCAGGGACACTGTGTATTAACCCTCTCATGCATGAAGTATGACCACATCAGTCACCCTGCGTGTTTTTATTCATCTTTAAGCATGAAACAAAAAGCTTGTTTTTTTTTAAACATGCATTTTTTAAGGAGTTTTTCACCACGTTCACTGAGGTGGACAATTTAAACCAATGAATAAAACAATATGTGAAACTATAAAAATATGTTTTTAATCCTGTAAACCCCTTATGGTCATCATAAAAAATAGTATAATGTAAACTGCAGAGGAGCCACCTTGTGGTAAAACATGTTAATGAATGCTCATTGACACACATCAGTAATGTTGTTGGCTGTGTTACCTTCATTATAATCAGGCCCATCTTGAATTTGCACCACAGAACTCTGCAGATTTTAGGAATCTAGCTTCTTGTAAAACTCAGACAGTCTGCACTGTCTCCTCCACCTCCTTGTACATGTGTGACGGTCATGTGTTGTATTCAGTTGCATTAAAATCAGAGTCAGTGGTGTCGTGAGAAGAAATGTCAGAAATCAGATTTCCTGTTTCTCTCTGCTCCGTATTGAAGCTTCAGTTTTAACGACCGTGTGTCCCACAGTTTGTTGTTTACATTGAAGTATTGATGATTAAAGGGATAGTGCACCCAAAAATGTAAATGCAGCCATTATCTACTCACCCATATGCCGAGGGAGGCTCAGGTGAAGTTTTAGAGTCCTCACATCACTTGTGGAGATCCAAGGGGAGAGGAGGTAGCAACACAACTCCACCTAATGGAGGCTGACGGCGCCCCAGATTCAAACGTCCAAAAACACATCATTGAAACCACAAAATATCTCCATACTGCTCGTCCGTAGTGATCCAAATGTCCTGAAGCCCCGACATGTTTTTAGCCTCATTGTAGCCTGTAGCTCTGACTGCCTCTCTGTGCACCGCGCTCACAGATGGAAAAAATAACCTGACTCAGTGTGTAAAGGCCAGGTGTACCTGTGATGTGTCAAAATGTCTACATGGAGACAACAAAGGAACAAAGTGCAGTGAAGCTGAAGGTGATCATGGGTTAGCAACATCAATTCAAAAAGTAAAACACTGTGTAAAGACGTAAATCTGGACGGACTGAAGGATCAGAACATTTGGATATAAACTGACTCCAGGAAGTCGTTGAATTTGACAATAGAACGCAGGTCATTCATTAAGCTCATCTCTTCCTCTGTCACTTCCTCGTAGAGCAGCAACACAACAATAGACACCGAGGAGAAGTCACGAGGAAACACACTGAGGCTCCACAGCAGGACTCACACTGTCTATAATCCTCTCACTAACGTTGCTCCTGTAGGAGTGAAAACATTGAGTTTGTTGTTCTCTAATATCAAAACGTATCTCTGTGAGGATGATTTCATACCTAGACAAACAAGACAGAGGTTTGATTTATGCTCCTGTTTCAGTTTGTTTGACTTTAAAGTGCGGGTGGGAAACAATTCACTGAAGTCTGGGCAGAGACGGAAATCAGGTACAACTTTTACTGTTGTAATCTCTGAGTAAGGTGACGAAATAGCAGTTTCAAGAAAAACATGAATGAAGCAGGAGAGCAGAAAAAAGCAAACAGCTCAAGGACATGGACCTTTAGTTAGCAACTGTAGCAACTCAAGTTGAGCTAATGTCTGATCCTGGACCACCCTGACTCCCCGTCAGATCATCAAACTTTCAGTTGCTGCTGTTACACAGGTTTGACCTGTTCTTGCGTTATTATGCAGCTGGAAGCGGTATGTTGGACATTCTTGTGATCACGATATCTCAAGAACGCCTTGAGGGAATTTCTTAAAATTTGGCACAAACGTTCAGATTCTGTTGTTCAAAGGTCAAGGTCACCTCGTCTGTCTTGTACTTGTGAAAAGGATATCTGAGGAACACTGTCAGTCAATTTCTTAACATTTAGCTCAAACGACTGATTGAACTCAAAGATGAGCCGCTTTGATTTTGGTGGTTAAAGGTCAAGGTCACTGTGACCTTGCGCCCATCTGATTCTCATGAACCTGACATCTCAAGAACACCTTTCTTAATTTCTTAAAAGTTGGCACAAACATCTACGTGGACTTAACGCTGAACGTATCAGATTTTGGTGGTCATAGGTTAAAGGTCAAGGTCACTGTGACTTCGTCTGTTTCATACTTGTGATTGCAGTATCTCAAAAACACCCTGAGGTTTTTTTGTTTGTTTGTTTATTTAACACAAATGTTCACTTAAACTCACTAATGATCTGATTAGACTCTGTTGTTCAAAGGTTAAGCTCACAGTGACCTCATCTCATCATAGGTTAAAGGTCAAGGTCACTGTGACTTTGTCTGTTTCATACTTTTGAGCACAATATTTCAAGATGGCGTTGAGAGAATTTTTTTAAATTCTAGATTGGATTTAGAAAAGCTGAATAAAATGACACCACCTTCTAAAGTCTTTATAACGACTGTCACCAACATGGGGACTCAGTTATAGCCTGACAGACCTGCTGTGGCTACTTTCAGTTGCTGAATCATGATTGGACAGTTGCTGTTTGGGGGAGGGGTCTACTGAACACTCACCTGCATGAAGACAGAGCAAACCAACAGGTGCTGAGAAACTTTTTATTTTGTCTTTTTCAGAAGAGTCGACATTGAGAAGAAGACCTGATTCATCCATCTGTCCGTCCGCTGTCTGTCCTCCAACACATGGCCGACCTGGAGGACCCACTTTAACACACACACACACACACACACACACACAGTGGAAGGACGGGGGAGGGGCGTCCAGCTTCAACCTTCATGAATTCATCACACACCTCAGGTAAACCTCCTCTAGTCTGTCTCAAAGAGCTGCTGTGGTTCATACTGGTGTTACTGGAATTACATGTACTGGTTTTGAATCCATATGATCATTTCCAGCTCCGGTCTTTGTCCTCGGGGGTTCGGTTCCTCAGTTGTTGGTTTGTTGTTGCTCTTGTCAGCTCAGTCGATTATATGAAGGGAACCTTATCGAACTGGCAGCTCAGTTTACTGACCGGAGGTAAACAGTCTGAGGAGGACAGAAAGATTTCCAGCTGATGCATGACTCCTCCTACCTGAGGTTAAAAAAATATTTTGTTTTCATATCTTCACGCCGTCGATTGGACTGGTCGGAGGCATTATGTCTTCAGGTTGTTCATCCATTAGCATGTACGTAAGAACGTTTGTCCATCCCATCCTTGTGAACAAGGATGCACAAGAGACTTTATTCAGATTTGGCACAAACGTCCACTTGGACTCAACGATGAACTGATTTAGATTTTGGTGGTCAGTGGTCCGATGACGTCACACAGCCCAGAGGTAAGGGAAACGCTTAGTATGCTATTTACAGAGATAGCACTGGTGATCTGAACCGGTCAGTGGCAAAAAAAAGCACTTTTAATGCGCAAACTTATACGGGACGCATTTGCCCCCGTTACCGTTTTAGCTCGTTTCGCGGCTCCCGGCTGCATCCGCCTCCCCCAATACTGAACCAATTTTAGAACCAGTTGTACCTGTGAATTATACGCACACATACACATGGGGAAATAGGGCCCAGGTTGAAAAATACCGAAGTTATCCTTTAAAAGTTCTGGTTTTGGTGGGACAAAAGCACCTAATGTCATCCTCATGGCGGCAAGAAAAAGTCAGAGGATCATCGAAGTCACAAGGGTTCATACTCTGGGGAGCAGAGTACAACACATCAGAAATGTTAGGACATAGAGTCATTGAATAAAAGAACAGAGCACCACAGTTATTATACATACAGTTATGTAGGAGGGCTGTCTCATAGAACAGGAAGCTCAACAGGGTTTCTGTTAAATTAAATTACAAATTAAAAAAACAGCTGTTTTGTCGGTGAACCTTGTGAGTCATAACGGAGCTGAATGTTGTAACGTTACCATTGTTAAAAGTCGAGGAAAATTCTGCTGGCCTCTAGGCTAATTTATACAATGTAAAATACCATAGGCTCATGCTAATAATGTTAGCATGTTTTATTTGTGGGGAAAAGTGTCCAGATAAACACTGTTGTTTTATCTGTGAACCTCGTGAGCTAAAATGGACCCAATTTGTGTACTTGTGTTCAGTATTGTCGCCATTAAGGCATGTTTTAGGTGTGTTTGAATCACAGAAATCAACACAGTGACATAGAAACCACACCGACAACTATTTGGAGTTGTAACGACAGAGCAACACAGAGACGCCACTGCACAAGTACAAATGCTCACAACGCTGAAGGCCATGTGTGTGTAGGCTACGGCCACAACTATAAATCTGCCTTCAGGCCTACATATCCTCAGAGCCAATTATTCTCACCGCACATTATGAGTGTAGAGATTTAAATATGTCGGACTAAAGCAGATTTTTATCATCAAAAACCAGTAACTATTGGATAAACAAATCCCTGATGCCAAAACACACTGATACTCTGTTCCACCAACATGGAACCAGTTGCGTTCCAGTTCCCGCACCTGATTTTTAACCGTTCAAAATCGTGTGTGTGTGTGTGTGTGTGTGTGTGTGTGTGTGTGTGTGTTAATTTGGCAGCAGCACACGGTGAAGACACCTGTGCGACCTCCGCTGGTATTTCTTGACACCTTTGTCTCCGACTGACTGACTGACTGTAATTTGGTTGTCATGGATACAGATATAGTACCTAACGCACACACAGACACACAGACAGCAGTGTGACTCCAGGGGTTGATGCGCCTCAAATAGAAACGCAGAGATGAGTCATCCGCTGAGCTGCTGCAGTACACACACACACACACACACACACCTTCAGCAGATGTGTTTAGTATGTGAGAGCATTAAGATGTCTGACACACTGGTCAGCACACGGTCCTGATGGGTCTGTGTGTGTTTCTGTGGAGCCATGACGTCAGGTAACAGGACAGAGGACAGGAGGACAGAAGGACAGAGGACAGGAGGACAGTAAAACACAGGACAGGAGGATAGGAGGACAGAAGGACAGAGGACAGGACTGAGGACAGGAGGACAGGAGGAGAGTAGGATAGGAAAACTGAGGACAGGAGGACTGAGGACAGGAGGACAGAAGATAGGAGGACACAGGACAGGAGGACTGAGGACAGGAGAACAGAGAGCAGGAGGACACAGTACAGGAGGACAGAAGATAGGAGGACACAGGACAGGAGGACTGAGGACAGGAGAACAGAGCGCAGGAGGACACAGTACAGGAGGACAGAAGATAGGAGGACACAGGACAGGAGGACTGGGAACAGGAGGACTGAGGACAGTAGAACTGAGGACAGGAGAACAGAGCGCAGGAGGACACAGTACAGGAGGACAGAAGATAGGAGGACACGGGACAGGAGGACTGAGGACAGAAGACAGGAGGACAGATGGACAGGAGGACAGAAGATAGGAGGACAGAAGACAGGAGGACAGAAGGACAGGAGGATAGAAGATAGGAGAACTGAGGACAGGAGGACAGAGGACAGTAGGACAGAGACAGTATTGCAGCAGCTCCCAGCCTCACTCAGGAATCAGTCGTCAGCATTTACATCTGTGTGTGTGAGTCACGGTGAATCTGCTGGAGGAAACAGAGCTGTTTACACAGGAGGTGAGGACGATGAGGGTGATGAGGGTGATGAGGAGGAGGTGGGATGAAGGTGATGATGATGATAAAATGATTCAATGAAATATTATCATTCCTGGAAAGGAAGCTGTCACCAGAGCAGCAGCAGCAGAGCACCGTCCTGAGATGATCCACTGGATCTGATGTAGAGCTCTGACTCCATGACGCCTGATTGGCTCTAAACCTTTGGTGTGTTTATTGTAAAGCAGTCAGTGACATCCCATAATACTCTGTGAGAACACTGGAACCTTAAAGCTTCAGTCAGGACCGAGCTGCTGAATGGAACAAACAAACACTATAAATAGCAGCCAGGAGTTTCAATTAATAATATCCACACTGCCACAGCTACGGCCCAGAGACATACCCATCGGTAGCTTTGTCACCTTCTACCTATGCCAGTCCTCAATGCCTATGTGCAGTTTCACATAGATTGACCACGTCAGTGAGTAGAAAAACGTGGGACAGACAGAATGACTGACTGACAGAATGACACACTGACAGTTTCCGTGATTATGTACAGC